>NC_082732.1:38730803-39030803 GCF_030144855.1 Hypanus sabinus
AGACAAAAAACTCTGTAATCATAATAAGAACACACAATAAATATAAATATATATAATAGCTTATGGAAATTGATTGATTATATGTCCATAATGTGATGGTAGGCCGTGTATAAGGAGACTGATGGGAAATAATATAGTGGTGTGGGTTAGTGGGTGGAGGTGTTGATCAGCCTTACTGTGTGGGGGAAGTAACTGTTTTTGAGTCTGGTGGTCCTGGTGCGGATGCTACGTAGCCTCCTCCCTGATGGGAGTGGGACAAACAGTCCATGAGTAGGATGGGTGGGATCCTTCATGATGTTACTGGCCCTTTTCTGTACCTTTCTGTATATAAGTCCTTGATGGTGGGTGGGCTGGTACCAGTGATGCAGTGAGTACCTTCCTGTCTGCCACAGTGCAGTTTCCGTACCAAGCAGTGATGCAGCTTGCTGTAATGCTCTCTACTGCACATCTGTAGTATGATGTGAGTATGGATGTGCAAGTCCAGCTCTCTTCAGCCGCCACAGAAAGTGAAGATGTTGGTTAGCTTTCTTGATTGAGTAGGAGGAGTTCTGGGACCATGAGAGGTTGTGTGTGATGTGCACTCCCAGGAGTTCGAAGCTGCTCAGTTTCCACTGCTGTAAGGGGGAGGGTGTGAGTGGTGTGAGTTTCCCTGAAAGTCGATAACCGTCTCCTTTATCTTGTTGACATTAGGAAGTTATTTGCCTGGCACCAGGCCTCGAACCCTTCCACCTCGTTTCTGTAGGCTGTCTCATCGTTGTTGGTGATGAGCCCCACCACTGCCGTGTCATCGGCGAACTTGACAACGTGATTACGCGGGTGTTTGGCCCCGTGTGAGTGGAGTGTAGAGCAGTAGGCTCAGCCCACAGCCCCGGGGGGTGGGGGGGCACCTGTGTCGAGGAGCAGCTGTGCATCCTGACTATCTGAGGTCTGTTCATTAAGAAACCCAACACCCACTCACACAGGCAGAAAAGTTTTATTTTAGACAGAAAAGTAGGAATTTGCTCAACAATGTCTGTGGGACAATAGTGTTGAATGCTGAACTGAAATCCAGAAACAGCGTTCTGACATCAGTGTCCTTGTTTTCTTGGTGGGTCAGGGCCAGGGGCATGACAGACGCTTTGGCATCCATTGTAGAATGGTTCTATCAGTAAGCACACTGGTTGGTGGCCAATGTGGCAGGAATGGAGTTTTTGATATGTGCTGTTATCAGCCATTTAAGACATTTTAATGATAGTTGGCACCAGTGTCAACTGGTGTAGTTCTGAAGGTGTAGAGTTACTTGGTACAAGGATGATGGAGGTTGATTTGAAGCAAGTGGGGACAGCAGCCTGGATGAGAGAAGTGTTGAAGATGTCAGTGTGTTGGTGTGCACACTCTCTGAGAACTCAGCCTGGGGTGTTGATTGGCTCGGCTGCCTTACCCTCTGCAGAGTCCTCCTCACGTCTGCTGCTGTTAGAGACAGCAGCTGCTCGTCTGGGAAAGGGGTAACTTTCATGGCCAGTGTGGTGCTACATGTCTCAAAGTGTGTATAGAAGTTATTTAGAGCATCAGGGAGGGGGATGTCGCTGGTACAGTTGACACTGTTTTTCCTTGTGTAGTTAGTAATGCTCTTGATGGACAGCCTCACATCCCGAGGATCGTTCAAGCACCATTGTTGGGAGCCAGAGTAACCAGTGCATTCCTGCGCACCACCATCTTAAAGAAAACACGCCAATACCACATACTTCACACCGAAAGAAAAACAGAAGCAAGAGGAGAATATCTTTTAAAATATTCCCAAAAACAGATTGGCATTGGGGAGTTCAGTCTCTCAGTGATTATTTAACAGTTGGCAAACGTTGCACTTGAATCTCTAAGATGTATCTATGGTGCTCTGAGGTGTAGAAATGATGTAGTAATCCAATGATTTTTCAAAAGGTTCAAAGTTTAAAGTAGATTTATTATCAAAGCACGTACATGTTACCATATTACTACTTTGCAGTAATCCCATTAAATCCTGCAAAAGTCTGCATAAAATTCTGTATGAATTCTGCATGAATCTGCATGTACTGCATGAAATACTCGCATTATTTTTCAAAAATTCAAGAACTACTACTATCTTGAGATTCATTTTCTTTCAGGCATTTACTGGAAAAAGTACAGTAGAATTTATGAGGAATTATTCCTAAACAGGCAAAGACCAACAACCAACCAACGTGCAAAAGAAGACAAACTGTGCAAATACAAAAAAATACTGAAAACATGAGTCGTAAAGAGTCCTTGAAAGGGAGTCTGTAGGTTATAGAATTCGTTTAGAGTAGAGTTAATTCCTATTCCTATTGCCAGTGTGAGGATATTTTACATTGACTTTTGAAAGGCTTCTGAGATGAAGTCAAATGGCCCCCTTCATCTTCTGTGTTTTGTGTGATTGCATGGGAGTTAAGAACAAATGAAGGATAATTAGACCAGAGCACACAGACACAAAACACTCCTCATCTCAAATGCATAAATCATTCTCAAGTTTATTATTAGAAATCCCCATGTATGTAGTCATGGTTGAAATTGACCGTGGTAAACATAGGACTTTAAGACATAGGACCAGAATCAGGCCATTGAGTCTTCACTGCCATTCCACCATGGCTGATTTATCATCCATCTCAACCCCCCATTCCCCTGCTTTCACCCTGTAACCTTTGATGTCCTTACTAATGAAAAACTTATCAACCTCCGCTTTAAATATACCCAGTAACTTGTCCTCCACAGCTGTCTGTGATGTGAATTCCATAAAGTCACCACCCTCTGGCTGAAGAAATTCCTCCTCATCTCTGCTCTAAAGGGATGTCCTTCTATTCTGAGGCTGTGTCCTCTGGTCCTAGACTCCCTGACTACAGGGAACATCCTCTCCACAACCACTATCTAGGCCTTTCAATATTCTATAGGTTTCAATGAATACAGACTCAGTTTCATCAAAAGCTCCTTATATGTTAACCCCTTCATTTCCAGCATCATTCTCGTGCACCTATATCCCATTGGGATATAGGCAAAATGGGATTATTCACAGAGAATATACAGCTCTTTCTGTGACACTAGAGACATGAGGAACATGTGACAGGGCATTCAGACCATAACAGACTCCAAATCCAGCCTGTGTGTCAAAGGCAGCAATGCTTTTCTTCTTCATAGGCTGGATATCTTATACTCAGTTTGATGCACAGAACGATGTTTCAACAAGAAATGCCACCGTCCTCCCCCCCCACCCCGAAGAGCAGGCACTCTGTCTGGCCACGGTTGATGTGAGAAAGATCCTAGCCAGGGCTGACAAATGTAAAGTTGCGGGGCCTAATGACATATCTGCTCGGGTGCTGAGGCATGTGCAGCCCAGTTAACAGATATCTGCAACATCTCTCTGGAACAGTCCACTGACCCCTCAGGCATCAAGGCAGCCACCATCATCCTGGTGTCCAAGAGGGTGACAGTAACCTGCCTCAACAATTACTGTTCAGTGGCACTGAGCCTAACAATAATGAAGTGCTTTGAGGATCACATTAAATCCCATCTTCCTGATGCACTGGACTATTTCCATTTCTCTTACTACTGATGACGCCACAGCCTCTGCAATCCACTCCACTCTGTCATCTCCCACCTGGGAAATGTTGGCTCATATGCCAGGATGTTGTTCATTGACTTCAGCTTGATCATCCCTCAGAAGCTGGGGGATAGACTGTCCTCGATGGGTCTCACCACCTCTCCCTGGAACTGGATCCTGGACTCCTTGACAGAAAGGCCACAAGCAGTCTGTGTTGGCAGAAACATCTCTAGCTCCATCACAATGAGCACTGGCGCCACCCCAGGGCTGTATGTTCAGCCCTCTGCTGATGCATGACTGCAATGATTAGACCCTGTTCAAAACGAATCATCAGATTCACCGATTGCACAACAGTGACTGGATTTGTCATCAACAACGATGAGGTGGCTTGCAGAGAGGAAGCAGACTGGCTGGTAGAGAGCTTCAGGCACAGCAACTTGAATCTCAATGTGGACAAGACCAAACAGATGACCGTGGACTTTAGGAAGGTGCAGGCTGATCACTGCACATACGTGGCTCCTCGATGGAGAGAATTAGGAGCAAGCACCAGGTTTCTGGGAGTGCGCAGAAATAACAATCTCACCTGGTCCCTCAACACCATCTCTTTAGCCAAGAAAGCATAGCAGCACCTTCACTTCCTGAGAAGATTGAGGCCAAGTGAGCTGACCCCACCCCACCCCACCCCATTCTAACCAATTTTTACAGGAGCACCATCGAGAGTGTCCTGATAAACTGTATCACCGTCTGGTATGGAATTGTAAAGCGTCTGACTGCAAGTCCCTACAAAGGATTGTGAGGACCACTGAGAGAATCGCCAGTGTCTCTTTTCCATCCATCACAGATGCTGCATATGCTGAACCCCCTGCATTGTCAATGATCCCTCCCGTCCATCCAACTATCTCTTTGATCCCTGACCATCAGGCAGGACATACCGTAGCATTAGGACAAAGACTGTTAAAATGGGAAACAGCTTCTTTCTACTTAACTCCCTGCCACCAGCCAGGCCTCATCATGTATGAAGCATCAGTAGCATTATACTGTTTACTTTTTAACTTTTGTTGTAAATGCACATTATTATTTGTTAATTTATTTGTGGTACATTACTTTATGTGCTATGTGTATGAGTTATATGGCGGTGCAATCAGATGCAGCGGCCACTCAGGGTCAAATCAAAGGTGCATTTGTTCATGGAGCTGGAGTTATTGCATACCATTGTGTTGCCACTTTTACTTGTTGAGTACTGTTGGGGTGAGTAGGTGCATGATCCATCAAATGGAGCAAGTGATTATCCTGGATGTTTTTATTGGAATTTTAAGGCCCTGTTGGACAATGGTAATGTACAATACTGTGCCTGTTCATTGGCGAGACCAATGGCAGTTGAGCTGTGTTGCCTCGGCCATGGGGTCTTTCTGGATGCAGTGCCCGGGGGAGAGAGTAAGACCATCTGCTGGCATGCTGTATTTGTGCTGTGTCAGGGGCTGGCCCTGCCCTCCAGTGTTCGCTCTGTAGGACAATCTTCAGTCATGTCACAGGGTCTTGAGCTATATATTTTTTTTCTTTGTGACTGTACGTTTTTCTGACATTGTAGCCAACTGTGCTATGAGCTGTTTGTAGTGTGCTGCTGGTTAAGTGTTGTGCACCTTGGACCCAGAGGAACGCTGCTCCGTTTCCCTATATTCATGTTAATGATAATTAAATTAAGACTTGAACTTGTATGTACTGTTGTGCTCCTTTTCTGGAGGAACATTGTTTCATTTGGTGGTATATACATACATAGTTCAATGACAATGAACTTGAACTTGTAATTACACATACAGTATTTGCACAGCACTGCATCCATTATAGGAAACAGTGACGAAACAACCTTTCATGAACTGCCTGTATCCGTTATAGAATTGGAAGATGTTGACAGGAAATTCAGATGATTGTAACATACTAACGATATGATGCAGATTGTGTGATGTTCCAAAAGTCAATATAATAGCAACCTGAATGAAGCGATATGTGGAAGATAAACTAAAAACAAACAAAACTCTTAAGTTTATCAGTATATCTTCCAGAAAATAAAGTCTTCTATCCTCCCTCCCCTACCCACCCACCTACCCCCTCATCTGGTCTCACCTATCACCTGCCAGCTTGTAGTCTTCCCCTCCCCCAAACTTCTTATTCTGGCTTCTGTCCCCTTCCTTTCCAGTCCTAAAGAAGGGTCTCAGCTTGAAATGTTGACTCTTTATTCATTTCCATAGATGCTGCCTGACCTGCTGAGTTCCTCCAGCATTTTATGCATGTTGCTCAAGATTGCCAGCATCTGTAGAATCAGTTTGGGGTGTTCCAGTGTTCGGACTTCATATATAACCATATAACAATTACAGCAAAGAAACAGGCTGTCTTGGCCCTTCTAGTCCGTGCCAAATGCTTACTCTCACCTAGTCCCACCTACCTGCACTCAGCCCATAACCCTCCATTCCTTTCCTGTCCATATACCTATCCAATTTTTTTTAAATGACAAAATCGAACCTGCCTCTACCACTTCTACTGGAAGCTCATTCCACACAGTTACCACTCTCTGAGTAAAGAAGTTCCCCCTCGTGTTACCCCTAAACTTTTGGCCCTTAACTCACGTCCTCTTGATTGAATCTCCCCTGCTCTCAATGGAAAAAAGCCTATCCACGTCAACTCAATCTATCCCCCTCATAATTTTAAATACCTCTATCAAGTCCCCCCTCAACCTTCTATGCTCCAAAGAATAAAGACCTAACTTGTTCAACCTTTCTCTGTAACTCAGGTGCGGAAACCCAGGTAACATTTTAGTAAATCTCCTCTGTACTCTCTATTTTGTTGACATCTTTCCTATAATTTGGTGACCAGAACTGTACACAATACTCCAAATTTGGCCTCACCAATGCCTTGTACAATTTTAACATTACATCCCAACTCCTATACTCAATGCTCTGATTTATAAAAGCCAGCATACCAAAAGCTTTCATCACTGCCCTATCCACGAGATTCCACCTTCAGGGAACTATGCACCATTATTCCTAGATCACTCTGTTCTACAGCATTCTTCAATGCCCTACCATTTACCACTTCAATTCCAGTGTCATCCATAGGAGTTATACATTCTCCCCGTGAACCATGAGGCTTTCCTCCGGGTGTTCCAGTTTCCTCCTACAGTCCAAAGTCATACCAGTTAGTAGGTTAGTTGATCAGTTTAAGTTGCCCTGTGATTAGGCTGAATTGTTGGGCCGGAAGGGCCTGTTCTGTGATGTATCACTGAGTAAATATAATAGTTTAGAAAGAGATGCAACAATCTAAGGGAAACTGTGTGATAAACACGTGAGAAGTAAAACAATCCCAATATAGGTATGGCTTGCATCATGTTCATTTCCATGGTGTCTTAAGAGACCCATTAGAAGGGGAATAAGCACTTACTTCAGAACACAGAATGCCTTATTTACAATTGAGGGTTCAGAAGGATTCTCTCAAGAATGATTCTTGGAATGACAGGGTTAATATATGGGAAGTGTTTGATGGCTCTGGACCTGTACATGCTGGAGTTTTGAAGAATTGTGGGGGGGGGGAAGGGGGATCTCATTGAAACCAGTCGAATATTGAAAGATCTAGACAGAATGGACATGGAGAAGATGTTTCCTGTGTCTTGTAGTCTTACAATTAATATTCTGTGATTATAAAACAGCATAGAAAGGGCAGCAATTCATTAACTGGTTTGATTCTGTCTAGACAATGGGGGGGGGGATGGAGAGAGAAGCAGTATAATTTCATGTAAGCAAATGCAAGTGCAACATAATTAGGAAAGGCAAGTGGATCACAAGGTCTTTTTTCTCTTGATAAAACAGTTAATCAAAATCACTTCAAAGGTTAATTCGTTACCACACACAAGTTACAGCGTAAGAAAGGTTTCTCAGTGTCAATTTTCACATCTTGAACAATTTGCTTCAAAGTTAAATTTTCCAGGTGATAATTTGGGGGTAAAAAAAAACCTCGTTATTGCACTTCTAAACACAGTCCCACAGCGGAAAGAGCTCTGAAAACATTTTCACAATGCTTCTTGATAAATCTTTAACCTTATTCTGTGTAATGAAATGGGGTGGGGGGGGGGGGGAGGAGAGAGAGATCTCATTGAAACCTATTGAATGCTGAAAGGTCTAAACAGAGTGCCTGTGGAGAGAATGTTTTCTATAGTTGGGGAGTCTAGGACCAGAAGGCATAACCTCAGAATGGAGGGCCGCCCATTTAGAATGGGGATGAGGGGAAATTTCTTTAGTCAGAGGTGAACCTGTGGAATTTGCTGTCAGAGGCTGCTGCAGAGACAGGTCATTGAATGTATTTAAGGTGGAGGTTGATAGATTCTTGATAAATCAGGCTGTGAAAGGTTACAGGGAGAAGGCTGGAGAATGGAGTTGAGAGGGAAATGGATCAGTCATTATCAAATGGGGGCAGACTCAATGGGTCAAATTGCCTAATTCTACTCCAATGATTTATGGATGTCACAGTATATGAGCAATATTAACTCATCCTCTGCTCTTCTCTCCATGGTAATAATCAACACATTTCGCTACCGTGTCTTTTCTCTCCATTTCTTTCCTGAGGACACTTCAATATCAGCATCCAAGGATGTTATGTTGTCTGATTTATTGTTATTTTAAGATGATCTCAATTCATACCTTTAACTGGCAATCCTGCTGTGAGCAACTTGCATTGACAATGAGTCACAATGACACTGTATAGTCAATGAATTGATTCCAAATGTAATTGCAACCCTTTGGGGAAAAGATTTTTTTTTTAACTTGTGTAGTCTAGTTCTAATCAAGTGTTCCATCTTTCAATTTGCATCTGTAGTTGTAGACAGATGCCATTATGAAATACTTATTTTATTCAGAGATACGGCACAGCAACAGGTTGTTCTGGCCCAACGAGCACATGCCACCCATTTACAACCATATGACCAATTAACCTACTAACCCGTGTGCCTTGTAACATGTGTGTGTGTGGGGGGGGGGGTGACACCAGAGAAACTTACATGGTCACAGGGACAATGTACAAACTCCTTACAAACAGTGTTGGGAATAGAGCCTCAGTAGTTTATCAAGGATCAACTGCATTTGCCATATACATGTGAAAGTTCAAAGTTCAAAATTCAAAGTACACCTATTATCAAAGTATGTAGATATTATACAACCTTGAGCTTTGTCTCCTTACAGGTAGCCACAAAACAAGAAATCCAAAAGAACCCGTTAAAAAAGACCAAGAGAGAGTGGGGGGGGGGGGGGGGGGTAGGGAGAGGAGAGAGCGAGAGAGAGAGAGAGGCACACAAATTGTGCAAACAATAAAAGCAAGGAAACAGCATTCAGAATGGAAGTGAGCCCATAGACATGAAGCCCAGATTGGCTGGAGCAGGCCCACAGCCTCAGCCTGGAGCAGCCAAGCAGGCCCACAGTCTCACCTCACGGAGCAGTGAGCGGAACCAGCCTAATGTTCACCTCTGGTCCTGACACCCTGCCTTCCCAATCAACCCGGTTCTCTGTTTAGATCATCCAAACATTGGGTCGTTCTTCGCTCTGTCCTGGGCCCAGTCACATTGAAACGGTCTGGGCCTGGACCCCACTGGCATGTCTTAACTTATACCCAAACTTTCCAAATTAGCCTGTGTATTAGGAATTTGCTGTTGTGGATTGCGATATGCAATGAAAAAAAACAGCATTCTACAATTATAAGAATAAAGAATTATATAAAAATATGCAATTGCAACTCTTTGGAGAAAAGATTTTTCTTACTTGTGTTGTCTATTTTTAATTGTCTGATATAGCCTCAGTACCTTATCAAGGATCAATCTTATTTGCCATATACATTTACATGTACTGGGACTTGCTGTGGCATGTTGGTGCAACAGGACAACATTCAATAATTATAAGAATAAAGAATTATACAAAAAAGGTTAAAATATGGATATGGAATAAAATGTGCATTAATACACAAATACCATCATGCATTTGCGACGTAAACAGCATTATAAAAAGTGGGATAAAAAGTTTATGAACCTGGGTAAGTGCTTTCAGTGTCAGATGAAGAACCCTTTCCATCCAGGCCACACTCCCTTCTCGGTACTGCCGACAGGAAGGAGGTAAAGGAGCTTCAGGACCCACTCCACCAGGTTCAGGAACAGTTATTACCCCTCACCTATCAGGTTCTTGTATCAAAAAGGAATAACTTCACTCAACCCAACACTGATCTACCCAACGCACTATGGACTATCTTTCAAGGACTCTTGAACTAATGATTTCTATATTTATTGCTTATTTAGCTATTTATTATTTTTTCTTTTTTGTATTACATAGTTTGTTGTTTTTTGCACATTGTTTAGTCACTTTATTATTTATTGACATACAGCACAGAATAGGCCTTTCCAGCCACACCGCTCAGCAACTCTCCTAATTTAATCCTTGACTAACTGCAGGACAATTTACAATGACCAATTAATCTACCAACTGGGACATCTTTGGAACGTGGGAGGAAACTCACACGGCCACAGCGAGAACGTACAAATTCCTTACAGGCAGCGGTAGGAATTGTACCCAGGTTGCTGGTACTGTGAAGCATTGTGCCAACCACTACACTACCATTCCACCCCACACATATGCATACAATTGATTCTTTTGTGTTTCTTTGCATTTACTGTAAATGCCCACGAGAAAATGAAGCTCAGGGTAGTAAATGGTGGCATATACTGTATGTACTTTGACAATACATTTATTTTGAACTCTGAAATCAAAATAATATGGTTGTTGGATATCTAGCAATGAAAATAAAACCACGTAAACAGAGTGGCATCAGTGAAGAGGGGAACAGGGTTAATGTTCTACATCAGTGACCTCTCATCAGAAGGAATGGGAATTGGGGGTGTGGAGCAAGCAAACTGAACACTTGTAATAGCGTAAAAGAAAGCAGAGATTACTTGACAAAATAAAAGTGATTGGACAATGGGGCAATAAAGAAATGACAAACAAGTGGCTGTTTTTCAATTTAGTATACTGTGTTGACTGCTCACAATGTAATCTCACATGACATTTAACAAATCTCTGAAGTTCATCACCTTGTCATGGTGGAGAGGTTTGAGAGTTCCTGAGATCCCGAGAGTGATGCTGTTTGGAGTTTAGTCATCTGGCACTTAGGCTGTGGGTCACCCTTGGTCAAGTGGAGAACTAAGCAGGTTTGAGCACTATCACAAGAAAGCTGCATCCGTCAACAAAGACCCCCCATCATCCAGGCCATGCTCTCTTCTCACTGCTGCTATTGAGCAGGAAGTGCAGGAGTCTTAGGTCACACACCCACCCGATTCAGGAACAGTTATTACCCTTTAACCATCCATCTCCAGAACTGGTATGGAAAACTTCACTCACCCCTTTACTGAAACGTTCACACAACCTATGGACTCGCCTTCAAGGATTCTTCATCCTATATTCATGACATTTATTGCATATTTATGTTATTATCTTTTCTTTCTTTTTGCATGTGCAGTTTGTAGTCTATTGCACATCAATTGTTCTGTTGGGTGTGGTCTTTCATTGATTCTATTGCGCTTCTTGTATTTGTGTTTGCTGTGAATGCCTGCAAGAAAATGAATTTCAGTGTTGTATGTGGTGACATACATATGCTTTAATTTAAATAAATTTACTTTTAACAATTTATGAAAGATGTAAAGACCTGAGAGAAATTGAAAAAGATTCACTGGATTGGCTCCAGGGATAAGGGGTTTCAGTAAAGGTCACAGACTAGAGAAGCTAGGGTATGTTTCATTGGAGAAGGCTGAGAGCTGATTTATTACAGGTGAATAAAATGGTGAGATTTAGACTGAGTAACTAGAGGAAAAAATTTGCCATTGTTGAAAGGTTAGGAGCCAGTAGCCTGGCACACAATCCAAGTGTAAAATGAGGAGAAACCCAGCAGCATGTAGCTACGGTCTGGAATGCACTGTTGAGACATTCGTCAGACCACACTTGGGAGTACTGAGAGCTGCTTTGGGCCCCTCATCTAAGAAAGGATGGGGTTGCATTGGAGAGGATCCAGAAAGTTTCATAAAAATGATCCCAGGAAAGCAATGCTTAGTGCATGAGGAGTGTTTGATGGGTTTAAGCCTGTACTCGCCAGAGTTGAGTAAAATGGGGGAGGGCGGGGGGTGGATATCATAAAAAACCTAATGAATATTGGAAGTCCTAAATAGGATGTTTCCTATAGTGGGGAGTCTAGGACAAGAGGGAACGGTTGCAGATTAGAACATCCCTTTAGAACAGAGATGAGGAAGAATTTCTTTGGGCAGAGGGTGGTGTTTCTGTGGAATTCATTGGCATAGATGGTTGTGGAGGCCAAGTCATTGGGTATATTTAAAGCAGAGGTTGATAGGTTCTTGATTAGTCAGGCTGTCAAAGGTTACATGGAGAATGCAGGAGAATGGGGTTGGGAAGAATAATAAATCAGCCATGGGGAATGGCAGAGCAGACTTGATAGGAGCAGAATTGGGCTATTTAACCTATGTCTTATGGTCTTAAAATGCAGTGGACACAGATTAAATTGTGGATTTCAAAGGAGAAATGGAAATATGTGAAGGCAAAAAATCAGCAGGGCTATGAAGGAAGAGCAGAAGTAGTAAATGTCTAGACTGCTTAACAGAAAGAGAGACATTGTACCAGATAACCTCCATTCACACTATTACAGGTATATAACATTCATCAAACATGTAGAGTTCAGGGAGTACCTTGAAGGAGAAAAAAAAGAGGTAAGAAGGGAGAGAATCTTGGGAAGGAATTTCTTGGCAGCTCAAATTGCAGATGTTCATAATGAACTAATTATGTCTGGGGAGAATAAAGTGAACAACATTTAGCTTGTTATAGGATTGGAAGTAATTGAAGATATAGAGAGGGAATTGAGAACCAAATTGAGAATTTTAATATCAAGAGGAGGTTTAACTTTGTTCAAGATGAAGAATACAAATTGCAGAGCACCAGAAGAGGCAGAACTCCAAGAGCAATTCAATTTCTATTCTATTTGAATTTCAAGATTTCTTTCAGCCTGATTGATGAATTGACCGCAAGTATTAAAATGGGGACTATTGCATAAGTTTAAAGACATTCCAAGACCATGAAGGACAAAATGTGAACACAACTGTTCACCACTTCCCACATATCTAGAGAAAATAACCAGCTCAGGTTGGTGGAAGTCACTTTAGTTTCTGCCATTGAGTCTCCTTCCAGCACTCTTCATGTAGACCAGGAGTTCCCAACTTTTTTATGCCATGGACCCCTACCATTAACCGAGGGGATCTGTGGACCTCAGGATGGGAATCTCTGATGTAGACTGCTTTCTAAGTAAATTGACACCGTCAGTTATACAGTTTGCTGTTGGCTGTGAGACACGCCAGCTATTCCGCTCTGCATCCAATCCATTGCTTGATGAAGCATCAGCAATGGAGACTGTGATACCAAAAAAGGCCCAAGTGCAAACCGTTCATTGGTGCAAAAAAAGACAACGTACTTCATCAAAATTGACACGACAGTTCTCAATGTATTTTCAATTATTCTAAGCAGTAAGATGAACAATTAGAATTCTCACAACACCCAATCTCACTGACATTTTGAAAACTGTGTATCCACCACCTGACATAAATGGAGGGATGTCAACCAATCAATAGCAATTATTAAATAGTATGAAATTATCTTGTGCCAAAGTTTCTGGCCAAGAGATGGGAGGGAGAAGAAGGGTGTAAGACATAAGGTATATGACATACAGTGTTGATAAACACTTGTACAACTCAAAATCAAAAGAGAGTCAAGGCAAGGCAGACTTTATTAAATCCCCATTACCCCTGCCCAGCTGCAGATGTAAAGTTCCTCTCAGTTTTCTATAATATTGACAAGCTTGAGCATCCCTCAGCTTACGTACTAAAGAGGGACAACAGATTTGCCATCAGTTTCTGTTGAAATCTAAAACAAATACACCTGATCTTTTGCTTAGTAAAACACACCAAATACTGGAGGAACTCAGCAAGTCAAGCAGCTTCCATGGAGGAGAATAAACAGTTGATATTTTGGGCCGAGACCCGTCGTCAGGACCCTTCCTCTAAATTTTGTGTGTGCGTTACTCTGGATTTCTAGTATCTGCAGGAACTCCTATGTTTTTGATCTTTTGCTTCCTGAGGAGCAGGATTTGCATTTAGTGGTGGAGGGAATAATGGGATGGAGATTGGAGGGAATCACCTTAAACAAATTTAGAGAGCCTTGTAACGGAGAACCCTGTCTCTTGAATCACATAGCCCTGATGGGTTCAGATGAAGGACCTCAGTCCGAAATGTCGACTGTTTATTCCTCTCCATAGATGCCGCCTCACCTGCTAAGTTCCTCTAGTGTTTTGTGTGTGTTACTCTGGATTTCCAGCATCTGCAGAATTTGCTTTTATCACATAGCCCTCATTAATTTATTCTTGACATGAGGATATTTTTATAAAGAAAACAGTATCAACAGTTTTCCTTAACCATGATTCAAATCAAGTATAGAAGTTTTTGGCACAAAGAATCTGCCTCCGTATAACCGATTTAGAAATACCCAGTTCCAAGAAATACCTGTAGATATTTACAACATCAGGCACCTGACTTCCAAACAGGCTCTCGAAACAAAATCACACATACACATGCACTATTTGCTTCACTCGATGAGAGTCAAGCCCGAGAGGTTCCAAAAACAGGATACAGTCAAAACCTGTTCTTAACAAGACATTATTATTCTTTTTGTGGGACTTTTTTAATAGAGACAAAGCGGACATTCACTTTGTTCACATCAAGGACTTGGGCGCAGTGGTTTCAGTTAAATGGATGCCCTTGGGCCTTCAAGGCCAGTGACACTGTGTTGGGTTTAGTTACCTCAGTAACGGCATCCACAGAAATCAATAACCAACTGCATGGATCATTAAAGGCAGATCTCTCCCTGATGACTTGCTACCTCTGCTGTTTAATTCCATTTGTAATATACTTATGTCCCCCGGAGTATTTCCTTCAAGTAAATTGTTATTCAGTGTCAGCCATTTTCTTTAAAAAAAAGTATGGAAGGGGAGGGCAAGGCATTGGACACAGTAATGCAAGCACTCTGAATACATTTTGGTCATCGTACATAAATAAATTGTCCAAGATTTTAAAATTTGTTTAAATTCAAACAAAAAGAACAAGTAACCATATTAGTTTTAATAGGACATAAAAATGAAATTTAAGTTAATGTTTCACTTGTTGCATATGGTGCTGTTTCCAGGGAGGAGCCGTTGTGATTTGTTGTGTTTACTAGGCTGCAGTAAAAGGACATGTGATGTCAGTCAATTCTCCACAGAGTCCACCAGCATGAACTGGAAAACACCATCTCCTTCCACAGGAGGAGTGCACAATGCAGAGCATCGGGGGCAGAGGCCATCATGTGTCACACAATGTCCAAGCTGCAGTGACACTGCAAACTAGGAGCAGCTGTAATAAACTTAAAAAAAATAAAGACAATGCACACAAATTTAAAATAGAAGAGGACAGTGAATCCCTTTGACCAACCAAAAAGAAATTGGGCCTTTTTGCCCCTGGTCGTTAGAAGCAGTCCAGATGCACAACCCTGGCAGTCACAGGCTTTGCTGTGATGCTCAAGTACACGAGGAGACAAGCAACTTGTGAGCATTCTGGATTCTGCATTAAGAATCGTCCGTAATCTTTCTGCCTGCCACCTCAAGTCCTTCATTGCCGCCTGTCCTCAGTTTCTTGTCTGGAGAAGGCCATCACAACGTCCTCTGCACCTGCAAGATTTAAGAGAGCATTACTAGACATCAGATGACAGATGTGATACTTGTTAAAACTTACTGTAGACACCAGCTAAAAAGCCACAAATGAGCAGGTCGATACTGACAGGACTCAGTTTACATTGCTGACACTGGAATCTATTAGTCATGATGGAATAAGAAGTTCTGTAAAAATAAATTCAAATATACAATAGAAGATAGTCTAAAGTCATTACAACTAAGCTTTAAAATCAAATCAATCCATCAATTCTCTTTTATCATTTCATAATATCCTGTTTAATTATCACAATAATCATTACCAATCAAAGGAGATCACATTACAGATTTTTATATTTAAAAAGGACTGATTCTGTGGACCTATTAGGTAAAAATCTATGTTTAATACACTTCCCCCAACATAAATGTGTAAACTTATATTGCGGATGAGATATCCCAAGAATCATGTAAATGATGTTAACTGATAGCCGAAGTCCTTGGGCATATTGTAACAAAGATGCTACAAACTAGGCTTCACAATCTGGATCTGATCTGCCTCTTTAGGGTCATTCAAGGACACTTGGTGGGGAAGATGTCTGAAACAATCATTCTTGAAAATTTAGGCAAAGAGGACCTGGGGAAATGGAATACAGCAGAAAAACAGGGTTGCGATGGATGATCTACCATCATCTTACTGAATGTGGAGCAGCGGCTATAAAGCTTACTCTTCATCCTTGTCTTCAAATTTGGTTTCAGCCTGTAGTATTAAGTGTGTGATCAAGTGGTAACAATAAACACCAGTTTTGGTAGATGCTGAAAATCTTCAGCAAAACACACAAAGCATCTATGGATGGGATAAACAGTTGACGTTTAGGGCCGAAACCCTTCATCACAACTGGAAAGTGATAAGTGAGAACAGGTGAGGCTGAAAGTGGGTGGGTGGATGAAGAAAGAAGCTGGGAGGTGATAAAGTGGAAGAGGGAAAAGGATGAGGAATCTGATAGGACAGTGGACCATGGAAGAAAGGGAAGGAGCGAGGACATCAGGTGGAAGTGGTGGGCAAATGAGAAGTTAAGGGGAAACAGAATTGGGAATGGTAAAGGGAGAAGGGGGAGGGAGAGAAAATGCTAAAATTGAGAGGAATTGATGTTAATGTCATCAGGCTGGAGGCTATCCAGATGGAATACAAGGTGTTGCTCCTCCTACCTGAGTTGGGCCTTATCATGGCAATAGAGAAGGCCTGGATTGACACGTGAAATGGAATGGGAAGACAAACTGAAGAGGGTGGCACATTTTTGCTGGACTGATCAAAGGTGCTCAATGATGCAGTCTAAAAATCTACATATTTCTCCTCTGAGTCACTGTGTGGAGAATGACTACCTTGTGTTTGGGTGTGTTGGACAATGTTCTTTGATTTATCAATGTTGATAACTGTTATTGGTGTCTTTAATCTAGAATGCTTCATTTGTTCAGTGACTACAGCATGTTCAAAGACCAAATATGTTCCCTTTGTTCAAAGTAAATTTATTATCAAATTATGTACATGTTACCATATACTATCTTGAGATTCATTTTCTTGTGGCATTTACCAGAAAAATAAAGAAATACAAAAGAACTTATGACAAATGATACATAAACAAAGACCGACAAGCAACCAATGAGCAAAAGATGACAAATTGTGCAAATAACTAACACTGAGAATACGAGTTGTAAAGAGTTCTTGAAAGGAAGATTGTGGGTTGTAGAATCAATTCAAAGTTGTGGTGGGTGAAGTTAACCACACCAGTTTGGGAGCCTGATGGTTGTAGGGTAACAGCCTCAGAATAAGGGATGAGAACCAAGATAAGAGGAAGTTCTTTGACCAGGAGGTGAATCTTTGGAATGTATTGCCATTGATGGCTGTGGAGGCCAAGAAATTTTGTATATTTAAAGTAGAGAATGATAGGTTCTTGATCAGTAAGAAGGCCCAGGGTTATATAGAGAATGAAGTTTTAAAAATCAGCCACGACTGAAGGGCAGAGAAGTCTCAGTGGAACAAATGGTCTAATTTTGCTCCTATGTCCTATGTTTTGTGGAATTATTTGTTATACATATTGAAATTTTCAAAGAAAATTAAACCTCAGGGAATTGCCCACTAAAATTACAAAGTGCAGAACTGAAATAATTGTTCTGTCTTTCAGGTATTTGCTCTAGATGTAATATGCATATCCAGCAAATTTGGGTATTTTCTGTGGGAGCATTTTGGTTCCATACTTTTATGGCAGGAAGTTAAAAAAGATCTATCAAATATAAAATTACTTGAATTTGTCCAAACCATATTTGAATTTCCTGACCTTATACAAATAATATGCAGACAAGTTCAGTAGCTTTCCACATCAACTCTAAAATGGCTGAATTCAGCTTCAAATACAAGCTTGCAAAATAGTTCTCATTCCCAGACTGAGCACATAATCTAATTGCCTGCAGATCAGTTCCTAAGTCTCACCGGATGCTGCTCTAAATGTGATGCTGTGCTCCAATAGCTTGGAGCTTAACCCAACAGTTTCCTCTCTCTCGCTGCAGCCTTTAGTGTACCTCTCAACAATGACTATCATTGAAGGATCTTAATTTGGAAGTCATGAAAAACAACTCGAACTCATAAGGTATCTTTACCACAAGCACTGAATCAATGCCCGAAGTTTGATCCTGTCTTTGTCATATGCTGAAACTTAATTCCATAAACATATACAACATTATTTAGCTTTTATTAATACTACTGTTCTTTCTCTAGGTATGGGAAGCAGCTGATATAAGTTTTCTGCTGTTTTTTATATATATGAATGGGGGACCATGGCAGTATTAGCTGGACGGTGGTGTAGTGGCATCTACACCAGAGTTTGAGGTGAGTGGTCTTGGGTTTGAATCCGGCCAGTTCCTTGCACGTTTTCCACCTATGCTGGGTTGCGTATCGAGCTAGCAACTCGGCATCATAAAAAAACAGACAAAATGTGTGCCACAAGGCACGGAAAGGAACAACAACTACCATGGTAGCAAAGTGGTTAGCGTAACACTTTACAGCACCAGCAATCATATTCTGCTCCCACTGTTCTCTGGAAGGAGGAGTTTGTACGTTCTCCCTGTGATTGTGTGGGTTTCCTCTCACATTCCAAAGACGTATGAGTCATGCTATGCTGGCGCTGCAAACGGTGACACTTGCGGGCTGCCCCCGTATGTGCTTGGACTGTGTTGGTTGTTTACACAAACGACACATTTCATTGTATGTTTTGATGCATGCCTGACAAATAAAGTTAATCTCTTTAGAATGTTTACGCTCTTCCACTCAGAAGCCTCATTTATCAGCAGTCACTCTTCTTTAAGTGCTATTAGCAGTTTACAATGCACACAGAAAGGCACTAACTAGGCCGATGAGAGGTGATAAACCATAAATTGCCCTAAAGCTGCGATCATTAACAAGAGCTGCAATAGATAATACATATTAAGCTCACCGTGGAAGACAGTGAAATGTAATTAGCGCAGTGGTTTCACTCCGTGCTTAGGCTAATCCTGGTGTGTGCTAATGCATAGTAATGTACAAATATATAATTACTTCTAATTACTCTGATGCCCAACATCAGAAATGAATCAAAAACATGGCTGAAATAAGCTGGCACGAGATATTTCAAAGCAAGTTTATTAAAAATACAAATACTGTTGATAATTTCCCCACATGATCAGAAAATTCAGAAGTAACTATTTTGAAATAGGAGTAAAAAGTGAAGACAATTATTATTTGAATTAGGCTTGAACTATACGAAAGTGAACTGGCCCAATGGACTATGTTCCCTCACTTTACTCTCCATAATCTTCAAACTCTCCCTGGTTGTACTCATAATTTCGGATCAAGTGAAGACTCAAACATTAAAGTCTTCATTCTTGTTTTGAAATCTCTCCATGTTCTCAATCCCTTCTTTCACTCCAGTCTCCTCTGGGGGTCCATAAACCTCTAATATTTTTATGCTGCTCCAATTCCAGCCATTTGTTCAACGCAGAATTTAAAACAATCCAAAACTGGCAGCTAAGCCCTTTGGCTGTCCAGGCCCTGAAGTACATAAATGTCCTAAACACACCTTCCTGCTATCTTTGTTTCCTCCTGCAAGAGTTGCATTCATGACAAACCCGTTTGACCTGTTTTTCTGCACTATGATCTCAAGTAGTTCAGCATTAAATTATGGTGCAAAGTGTACTGGAGTATTTTGCTATGTTAAAACAACTGAAATAAATGCAAGATAACTGGCAGGGTTAGAGAAGAGTTGGAGAATATATTTCCTATAGTGGTGGGTTAGGGTGCTTAGAGAAATGTATTTATGCAAAAGGCAATAGATTTGTGGAATATTCTTCCCATGAAGATTAATTTAAACTTTGTTAATTGACATTTCAAATGGAGATTGATGGACAGACAAAATGAATGAGAAAATTTTCCATGAATTACCATAAAAGTGGAATGGTGTGAGGGGGAGAGAGAGGGGGGAGGGAGAGAGGGGGGGGGAGAGAGAGGGGGGGGAGAGAGAGGGGGGGAGAGAGAGGGGGGGAGAGGGGGGGAGAGACGGGGGGAGAGAGGGGGGAGAGAGGGGGGGGGAGGGGGGGGGAGGGGGGGGAGGGGGGGGGAGGGGGGGGGAGAGAGGGGGGGGGAGAGAGGGGGGGGAGAGAGGGGGGGGGAGAGAGAGGGGGGGGAGAGAGAGGGGGGGGAGAGAGAGGGGGGGGGGAGAGAGAGGGGGGGGGGAGAGAGAGGGGGGGGGAGAGAGAGGGGGGGGAGAGAGAGGGGGGGGGAGAGAGAGGGGGGGGAGAGAGAGGGGGGGGAGAGAGAGAGGGGGGAGAGAGATATTGAAAGATTGGTTTTGTGTGTGTATGTACAAGTTTAAAAGTCACAGAGCTAAAAATTTAAGAAATTGGTAAAGAATAGATCATTCATCACCTTGTGCAACACATACAATATGCTGGAGGAACTAGGCAATTCAGGCAGCATCAATGGAGGGGGAAAAAAACAGTTAATGCTTCAGGACAAAATTCAGTCCTGATTTTATGCATGTTGCTCGAGGTTTCCAGCATCTGCAGAATTTCCATGTTTATTTCATCACCTTGTGCCTGCTCCTCCATTTGAAAGGACGATTGCTGATACGATTCCTGGGTTCAACACCACTTTACTTCCACAATCCTGATTCCTCTACAATGTAACTATCTGTGTATTGACTTCAGCCTTCATTATATTTAAGGATTCAGCACCCACAGTAACTTATGAAACAGAAATCAAAAGATTCAAAAAAAAAAATTCCTTCTCATTTCATCCCTTGCCCTCATTCCATGTTGAAGATGTTGGCCATATTCAAGTCACTTGTGTCTTGAATCTTGAAAGCTCCTTGGTTGTGGTTCTCCACTGAGGGGAAAGATCACCACAGTATCTATTCTCTCAACCCCCACACCCTCCCACATTGTGTTTCTCTTAATACGATAATCTGCACTGTTTTTCAAAGTCCTAGAATACTTCCCCTCTGTCGTTAAATACCTTTGTTAAATATTACTTTTCCTGAATATTCCAAATTATCATTAAATTATTTTCATTGTTTTCTGGTTAAATTGTCCTCGGGGTTTGAAAAAGAACCACCAGATTTAATTTTTGTCTAAAATTAATATTAATAACTTTTCAAATTAACCACCCACACCCTCATTGTTTCAGCCTGATCTTTTAAGAAGCAGTGTAATGAAATGCACAGGGATCGCCCGCAGCATCCCAAAATATGTTTTAAGAGATTTGTAAATGTTGACTGAGTTCAGCAATGGTTTCACCCTTCATAGCTCAAATAATGGTACAATAAGGTTTCACAGTGAGCATATGTAGCAAACAAACACTACACATATACATCAAATATGAACATTAAAATATAGGTTTGAAAAATACTTTAAATCAGGCAATTCTCGTATGTGAATGATTTTTTTTCTAGTGTTGTCATGGTAGCACTAGCTTTATGAACAGCCTTTTGCAATCAAGCACAGTATAAACCTTTGTAGAGTGCAAAACCCTCCTTTAGAATAAGGGTGCAGCATTCAGAACTGCTAATCAAGGGGAGGACCAGTATTTTCAAAGATTCCAGTTAATTGCTATAATTTTCTTAAGAAGTTTGTGGGTTGATTTATTAGTTGAGTCTGTGTGTTACTTCAAAGGAGTTAGAAATAAGCTGCAGCATTATAACAGAATAACAGAGTCCAACAACGTACATGAAGCACTTGTATTCCCTGGAGTCCCAACTCCAGAACTGCCACAGGCTCATGTAGAAAAAAATCCAATTAAACAAACTGTTCCACCTGGTTACTGAGCTCTAAACACAACAAACAGCACACTAACTGGAAGCAGTGTCTCATGTACCCAATGCATCATGACAAGCTGGCAGCAATTATTTTTCATGGCAATTACATAACCAGTCTGCAATGTATACTTTTTCATTCCAATTTGTAATATGGGAAATGATGCTTTTCATTTAAAAAAGAGCAGATTAACTCCTGATGAAGGGTCTCAACCCAAAATGTCAACTGTTTATTCCTTTTCATAGGTGCTGCCTGACCTGCTGAGCTCCTCCAGCATTTTCTAAGTGTTACTGTAATAAGAACTAACTCATTAGCTCTTGCTGGTTACATTCACACTGAGCTCCCCATTCAGAAAACTATTCCCAACCTACAAGAAAATAACTCAATATTTCAAAATTCCTGATGGCCACCCATTGCCTCCTTTACTGCTACAATGAGGCCACTCTCATATTCAACCTGGGTTGTTGTTGTCTGGGTCCATGTTGTTTGTTAATGCAAAAGACACATTTTACTGTATGCTTTGATGTGCATGTGAAAAATAAAATGAACCTGAACCTGAATCTGGGTAGGTCCAACTTGATGATATGAACATTGATTTATCTAACTTCCGGTAATGTTTCCTCCCTCACTCTTTCCCTTATCCTTATCTGTCCATCACCTCTGCCTGGTTCCCTCCTCCTTCCCTTTCTTCCATGGCCGACTCTCCTCTCCTAACAGATTCCTCCTTCTTTAGCTCTTACATCTATATATCACCTCTCAGCCTCTTACTTCATATCCTCCTCCCCCAATCTCACCTATCACCTGCCAACTTGTAGTCCTTCTCTTGCTCCCATGTTTTTATTCTGGTTTCTGCACTCTTCTTTTCCAGTCCTGATGAAGGGTCTTGGCCCGAAATATCAACTGTTTATTCCCTTCCCTCGATGCTGCCTGACCTGTTGGGTTCCTCCAGCATTTTGTGTGTTGTTCAAAATTTCCAGCATGTGCAGAATCTTTTGTGTTTATGATTCCCCAAATTCAATTTGTAGTTTGAAGATTAACCCATTTGTTTCATCCCTGTTTTATGCAATGAAACTATCACTGAAGAAAATGTCCGTATCTCTGACATGCTCCTCTCAAAGTTCATACATACATCTTGAATACTGGTAAGAGATTTGACCAAAGTAGTACAAAGGCATCTTTTCCTTTCCTGCCAAAAAGGACATCGATAGAGATGAGGAGAAACTGTTTTCCCCAGACAGTGGTGAATCTGTGGAATTTCTCTGCCCAGGGAAGCAGTTGAGGCTTCTTCACTAAATATATTTAAGATACAGTTAAATAGATTTTTACATAGTAAGGGAATTATGGGTTATGGGGAAAAGGCAGGTAGATGGAGCTGAGTTTACAAAGAGATCAACTATGATCTTATTGAATGGCAGGGCAGGTTTGATGGGCTGGATGGCCTACTCTTGCTCCCCTTTCTTATGTTCGAAAAGGAAACATTATAACCCAGTTACCAGAGCTTTATCCACTTGCTTCATCGCTTTGTATTTTCTTTATGGCTTCACAACCAATGTTTCTACCTGCAATATACACAAAATGCTGGAGATACTCAGCAAGTCAGGCAGCATCCTGGAAATGAATGACCAGTCGATGGGAACCTGGACTGGAAAAGAAAGGTGAAGATGCCAGTACGAGGAGGAGGAGGGGGTCAGGAAGGAGGGCAGGGTTGGGGGGGGTGGGGAGGAAGAAAGAAGCTGGGAGGGGATTGGTGGAAAAGACAAATGAGGTGGAGGAATCTAATAGGATAGGACAGTGGACCACGGGAAAAGGAGGAGGGGCACCAGGTGTAGGTGATGGCAGGGGAAGAGAAGAGGCAAGAGGCCAGAGTGGGGAACAAAAGACGAGGGAAGGGGAAAGAAAAAAAATTATTGGAAGGAGAAATTGATGTTCATGTCATCAGGTTGGAGGCTAGGTAGATGGAATATGAGGCACTTTCACCCTGAGAGTAGCCACATCATGGCAGAAGAGGCAGCCATGGACCAACAAGTCAGAACAGGAATGGGGACAGGAATTAAAATGGTTGGCCACCAAGAAATTCCACTTTCTGCGGATGGAGCAGAGCTGCTCGACACAGTGTTCCCCCAATTTACGTTGGGTCTCAAAAGTATAGAGGAGGCCACACCTGAGCACTGTATATAGTAGATGTCCCCAGCAGGCTCACAGGTGAAGTGTTGCCTCACCTTGAAGGACTGTATGAAGCCCTCAATGGAGGTGAGTGAGGGAGAAGATGAAAGGGCAGGTGTGGCATTTCTGTCACATGCAGGGCTATGTGCCAGGAGGGAGATTGTGGGGAGGGACGAATGGACAGAGAAATCACAGTGGGAAAGATCCCAGCAGTAAGTTGGAGGGGGGGGGGGTGGCGTGGTAGTTGAGATGTGTTTGGTGGTAGCATCCTGTTGAAGGTGGTGATGCTGCATAGAATGATGTGTTGGATGCAGAGGCTAAAGACAGATAGACTACAGTTCTCCTTGTCTTTGTGTCATCCACCAGTTTAGCAACTGTTTATTCCAATTTCTTCATCCAAATTATTTATGGAAACCATAAAACGCTGAGGATCTGGCAACAATCCCTATATCACAGTATACTTTACACTCTGTCTACAAGAATAAAACCCTATGTAGACTTACTATCTGTTTCCTATTAGTCAGTTAATTTTTTTACCCAAGTATCAGAAAAGGTTCATGAGGATGATACTGGGACTAAAGGGCTTGAGTTATAGGAAGAGGCTAGATAGGTTGGGACTTTTTCCTTATAGAGGTATATAAAATCATGAAAGTCATCAGTAAGGTGAATGGTCACAATCTTTTCCAGGGTAGGTGTAAAAAAATCTAATAATTCATTCCTTATTCAGCAGCAAGAGGCATTTGCAAACATATTACAGTTTACAAAAATTTACTTTATTGAGATTATTTAAAGACTACTCATTAAACATCACACTAAAATACGGATCGAAAGAATATGTGTCAAACTACCAATGAATCAATCTTGTACAATGCTGAGGGAAATACAGGTGCCTGACAGCCCTTTCTACAGTTCTCTCTCTCTCTCTGACTGGTGTCAGCACATCTTTTAGCACGGGGTGCAACTCCAGCCTGAAGCAAGATTTTGATTTGCACAAAGAAACAGCCCTTCTGTTTCTTTCAAACTCTCTACCCGAGCATTTTATTGTGGTACCAGGCTGGACTTTGTTACTTGTCGTGACCTTCGGCCTCAGCACATCAGGTTTTGCAGAAAAACAAGTTTTCACCATTATCTATGTTCTCAAAACATTCTCCCCATTCCCAGTTGACACCTTTTTGTCTTACATACTTTTGCACATACTAAGGAGGAATCAAATATAACTTCTGGAATATGGTTGAGTAGGGAAGGATTTGAAAAAGGACTTGAAGGGTGAATTTTTCACACAGAGACTACTAGATGTATGTATGGAATGAACTGGCAGGAAGCTGTAGAAACAGGTGTAACTATTAATTTAATTAAATTAATTTATTTATTTTGCCATTTGACGGTTTTTGCACATTGGTTTTTGTCAATCTTTGTGTAGCTTTTTTTCATTGATTCTATTGTATTACACTGTTCTACTGTGAATGCCTGTAAGAAAGTGAATCTCAAGGGAACATATGGTGACATATACACACTTTGATAATAAAATTTAGTTTGAACTTTGTCTCCTTTGGATATATTTGCTGTTTTCTGATTTAAGGGAATCTTTCCTGAACCTAGAGCACTCTGAGTAATTAAAACTAAGTCACAAACAATCTTACAGGCGACTTTTTTCTTAAAAACTTTAGGATGAAGTCAGTTAGGACCTGGACACTTCTCATTCTGGAACTCCAACAATTTCCCCAGCACCATTATGCTTGTTGTTTTCCCCGAGTTCCACCCTGCTTTATAATCCCGATTTACTGCTATGTATCCACTTCAGTGGATAAATACAGGGCCAAGATGGAGTGCAATTGCTCTTGCCTATGAGTCTAATCCTCCAGCTGAGCTTGAGCCTCAATTTTTCACTGTCACCCAATTTCTCAGAATTCTTGTTCAATTATCTCAAGGGCTCATGGGAATATTACAAATTTTCTTTCTTCCAAGTAATTTGGGAAGACTCCATACAGAAGAAATAGCAAATGGTTTTCCAAGAATGTCTAATTCCAATGAAATGAACAATCTTCTCTATCCTCTGCTCACTGACGTATCTCAGTGTGACAGCCTCAGTGTCAGCTGTGGCTCAGCTGGTAGTAAGTTTCGCCTCTATGCGTCAGTCCCACTCTAGAAACGAGTACACAAAAGGTTTACTAATGTGGCAGTGCAGTGACGGTGTGCTGTAGGATAGGAGCTGGCTTCATTTGACCTTTGGGCGGCTGTATCTCAAGGAAGACCAGGGACATTATCTCTGGTTTTCCTAGGCAAAATGATATTGAACAGATTTCTTATGTCAGGGGAATTTCCTGTGCAAAATTAGCTGTTGTGTTTTGAACAGTATATTTAGCAATAACCTTACTGCAGAAAAGTATGTTTGAGAAAACTCTTAATTTATGTGCATGTCAAAAGCATAGATGATTGCAAATTATGATAGTTTAAATGATGGCCCAATTTGCTAACTAATTTGTTTCCTAAGCAACACCTTACCCAAATCAGGGAAGACTGCCATAAACATCCTCTAGCTCAACTTACATAGATACCATTCTTGAACACCTTTTCATTTATGCTATCAGAATGAAATGTTAAATTCTCAGACCATAATGTTCTTCTTAATTATACCTTGAGGGTTTTTGATTTCTTTTAAATCAAATCAAAGCAATTATAAGGAGCTGGCTGATTAAGTTGTTGGCTTGCTATAAAGATTCACCAGGTCCAATTGGAATATGTTATTTCCTTATACTTTCTGAGAATCCACGAGACAAATTGGAGATTTGTGAATTTGTCAGTATATTTAAAATGTTTCTATTTAACTGCACAGTTAGATATGCTGCTGATGAAAGTTCAAATTATTGATAAAAGTCAGAGATGGTTGTGCAGACATATGGTAAGTGAATTTGCCAAAGATGAGAACATCAAGCAAGGAAATGTGGCTGCGGAAATGGGAGAGCTGCTGCAAGAAAGCAGAGAGATGTTGTTTCTAATTCTTGTTTAAACAAGTTACTGTGAGTTCTGGTTTGAGAAGATTAATAACAAGCCTGTTTGAACTATACACTATAGTTGAATCAAAGACACACAAATTTAACACTATGCTTTCATCTCCAAAGTTATTTCAGGAAAGAGCTCATGTTTGTATGAACTATATGACTGATGGAACCGTATCAGAACATTGCAATAATAAGAAAAAAATCCATCGCAAGGGCATGCCAGTGCTTACCCTGAGTTTAATGCTAACATGAGGATCAGTAGATGGCTTTGTTCATCTCAATTAAGGCCTGAAAATAGCACCACAAAGTGGTTGAAGCTGTACTCACGGCTGATGAAGGCAATAAAGTATGCCATCTTGAGGTGCAGACATCAAACTAGATACTAAAGTGCGACAGACACTTGATTAAGACAAAAATTAAAGATCAGCCTTATTTTTCACATGTATGCCAAAACATCCAGTGAAATGTCATTTGAGTCTACAGCCAAACATAGAGTGCCTTTAAAAGGTATTCATATTCACCCCCCCAGAAATCTTCAAGTTTTAGTGTTTTGCAACATTGAATCAAAGAAAAAGACTCTTTTGTGTCAAAAGTTAAAGCAGCTTTCTCTACAAGGTGATCTAAATCAATTACAAATATACCGTAAATTCCAGTGTACAAGCCAACCCTGACTGTAAGCCGGCCCCCCATTTTCAAGGCTAAAAAAGTGACTTTTTCATGTTACCTTTGTATAAGCTGACCCCTTTTGCAGAGGTTTTTGATTTAACCAGAAAAGATCACAAGATCTCACATGCTGGTACTCAGCTTTGCCGGATCCGGAGCCGGAAAATTTTGTGTACCAGTACCTGCTAAGAAAACAGGCCTACACATTGTAGAGTGTTATAAGTGAATTCTTAATAAATAAATCAGGGAGAGAAATTTTGGATTAGGTTTCCAAAGGAAAAGAATCCTCTGAAATGTAACCCCCGTGAAACCATTTAGCGCCCATCGTAATCTCGTTAAAAAAATAACACGGGGTGGAGGGATCAGAACGTGTACTCAGTATTGAGTTTGCCACCACCATGTACAAAAGATTAAAGTGAATGCAATATGATGCTGGCTTCAAGCTGAAGGTTGTTGATTTTGCTAAAGGAACAAATAATTCTGCTGCTGCTAAGTTTAGTGTAAACAAGAAACAAGTGAGAGAGTGGAGAACGGCAGAGGACACGCCGAGGGAAACACCAAAGACAAAATGTGCAAACCGTGGGAAAACATGCCAGTGGCCAGAACTGGAAGAAAAAGTGAATCACCAGCGATTGTCTGGATACACCGTTACCAGAGAAATAATTCAAATTCAAGCATTGAAATGGGAGGAAAAACACCGTGAGGTCAGCGAAAATTTCAAAGCTACACGAAGTTGGTGCACTCGATTTATGAACAGATGTGATCTTGTGTTGAGACAAAAAACAAAGATTGCTCAGAAAATTCTTGCGGGATGTTGTTGTTTACATTCAACAACGCTACTGGATGGACGAAGCCGGTTGCTTGAAGTGGGTTAAAGAGGTCCGGCGTTGACGTCCCGAAGGTTTCAGGAAGGAAAAGTTGTTACTTTCCTGGGACATGTTCAAAGCGCATTTGTCAGGTGACAAAAGCAGCACTGAAAGCTGAAAATACGTACATTGCAGTCACCTCAGTAGTTTAACGTCTGTGCTCCAACCACTAGACTTGAGTTTAAGCAAACCATTGAAAGAATTCATGCGTCGACAGTGGAACGCATTTGACTCAATAACAGCCATTAAATACGACCTCTCTTCTGTGTATTTGCTTTTTCCAAAGTTGGCACCCTCTGTATAAGCTGACCCCCTAATTTTAGGACCAAAATTTAGGGCCAAATTCTCAGCTTATATACTGGAATTTACAGTAAAACACAAAATAAGTGATTAAATAAGTATTTACCCACCCCCCCCCCCTTTAATATGACGCATCAAATCATTACTGGTGTAGCCAATTGGTTTTAGAAGTCACATTGCTAGCACGAGCGGGCACAGTTTTAAGGTGCTTGCAAGTAGATACAGAGGAGATGTCAGGGGTAAGTTTTTTTAAGCAGAGAGTAGTGTGTGTGTGCAATGGGCTGCCTGTAATGGTGGTAGAGGCAGATACGATGGGGTCTTTCAAGTGACTCCTGGATATGTACATGGAGCTTAGAAAAAGAGGGCTATGGGTAACCCTAGGTAATTTCTAGGGCAAAGACATGTTTGGCACAGCTTTGAGGGTCGAAGGGCCTGCATTGTACTGTAGGATTTCTATGTTTCTATAATAAGTTAAATGGAGATCACCATGTGCAACCAAGGTGTTTCAAGTGATTATAGTAAAAATACACCTGTATCTGGAAGGTCCAACTGCTGGTGAGTCAGTATCCTGACAGAAACTACACCACAAAGACAAAAGAACACTCCAACTCTGCAAAAATGTTATTGAAAAGCACAAGTCAGGAGATGGATACAAAAAAATTTTCAAGTCACTGAATATCCCTTGGAGGACAGTTAAGTCCATCATCAGGAAATGGAAAGAATATGGCACAGCTGTCAATCTGCCTAGAGCAGGCCATCCTCAAAAACAGTGATCGTGCAAGAAGGGGTCTAGTGAGGGAGGCCACCAAGAGACCTATGACAACTCTGGAGGAGTTACAAGCTTCAGTGGCTAAGTTGGAGACACTGTGCATTCAATTGTTGTCCGGGGGCATCACCAATTGCAGCTTTATGGGAGAGTGGCAAAGAAAAAGCCACTGTTGAAAAAACCTCTTATGAAATCTTGGCTAGAGTTTGCCAGATTCTGAAGTCAGCTGGAAGATGGTCTGATGAAAATAAAATTGACATTTTGGTGATAAGACCAAACGCCATGTTTGGCGTAAGCCAATCACCGCACATAATCAAAAACAGATCATCCCTACCGTGAAACATGGTGGTAGCTGCATCATACTGTGGGAATGCTTCATCAGCAGGCCCTGGAAGGTAGAGGTGCGGTGAACTACATATACCTGTCTGGACACGCCCCTCTGCTGACTGCTCCTTTGGCTCCTCCCACAGACCCCTGTATAAAGGCGGTTGGAGGCACTGCTCCTCCCTCAGTCTCCAGGATGTTGTGTGGTGGTCTCTTGCAGCTAATAAAAACCTATTAGCCTCCCGTCTCTGAGAGTTATTGATGGTGCATCAGAGGATGAAATGAATGCAGCAAAATATAGAGAAATCCTGGAGGAAAACCTGATGCAGTCTGCAAGAGAACTGTGACTTGGGAGATGATTTGTTTTCCAGCAAGACAATCATCCTACACATAAAGCTAAAGCTACATAGGAATGGCTTAAAAACACCACACTACCAGGTTCAGAAACAGTTAATACCCTTCAACCATCAGGCTCTTGAACCAAAGGGGATAACTTCACTCATCCCATTATAGAAATGTTCTCACAACCAATGGAGTCACTTACAAAGAGTCTTCATCTCATGTCCTCTATATTATTTATTTAATTATTATTTCTTCTTTTTGCATTTGCACAGTTTATTGTCATCTGTACTCTGGTTGAATGCCGTAGTTATGTAGTCTTTCATTGATTCTGCTTTCGTTATTATTCTATAGATTTATGTAGTCTGCCCACAAGAAAATGAATCTCAGGGTTGTATATGGTGACATACATGTACTTTGATAATAGATTTTACTTTGACCAACATAGACCTAATATGTGCAGGAGGCAGCCCAAAGTTTTGCCATGCCTCTGGCACTAACAAAGGAAACACACAATCTACTATCTGTGCATCTTTGGAATGTGGGAGGAAACCAGAGCGCCCAGAGGAAACTCATGTGGTTACTAGCTCCTTATAGGGTCAGGAATTGAACCCCAATCACTGGAGCTGTAAAGCATCATACTAACCTGCTTTGCTTCTGTGCCACCCAAGACTGAAGTATCAATCACAGAAATTATTTTTGATATTGATTGGGCAACATTGCCCAGAATGTTGTTCATACACACACATCTATGGAGTGTACACTGCCTTCTTTGTGAGTCTCATTAACCCGCTGGAGATGTTTGGTACGGATCAGCAATAAGAAGACCTGAACATAGCATCCACATGAACGTGTCTAGCTAGTTGAGTCATTGCCTCCAGCTACAATAAGATTTGATACCGTAGAAAGTCATTGGCAATGGAAAATGGGTTTATGGAAGTTATTATCTATTGCTGACTCTCAGACTTAAAGCAGGTACGGCCAGAAAGGTGAGCCCCAGGAAACATTGGTAGAATCAGTTATCTCTGGAATACCCTTCATCTCCGTACATTACTCATCACCACTGTTTGTCACCCTCAAACTTTACTTTTCCAACTTTATTTTCACTGATTTATACAATCTAAATTCTAATTAATTCACAACTCTTTCACCTGAACCTATCATCATGACCAAGCCAATTTCAACTTCAACATGATCAACTTCAAAATCTTGGGACCTTTCAAAACTCTTCTGAGCTTCAACCTTCCTTTGTGATCTGTGACCCACGTACTGGTCGCATCTTATGTTTTTTCAAACTTCTTCACTATGTTTAGTATCTCATTGTTGTTTAGATATTTAGAACTTCAACATATTTTCCTTTCATACTAAATACTATCATTAAAAATATCCTCCTTTACACTTATGTACTGGAAAACACATTAAACAATCTTTAATCTTGAAAATTACACCGGATGAATTAATGGGATGAGAGATAATATGTTTCTAGGACCCAATGACCTGCATGTACGATTTTGATGGTGGCAGCTACGGATATTGTTTATGTATTGACTGAGCTTCTAAAATTCCAGATTCTAGAAAGGAAGAAAACAAATGTAATCTCACTATTTAAGAAAGCACAGCAAAAAGAAATCAATAGACCAGTTAGCCTGGCATCAGTAGTACGGAAAATGCTAGAGGCTGTTAAAAAATAAAAGCGCAGTTAGAAATTAATAATAGGATCAGGCAAAGCTAACGTGTATTTATGAAAGGAAAATCACATTTGACAGAAATTTATAAAGGTCCATGAGGTAAGGATGAACCAGTTAATGTGATGCATTTGGACTCAGAAGGGCTTCAAAAGATGCCTCACAAAAAAACATTAAAATACAGTGCATGTTATTGGGAATAATGCATTGAGTATGAAGAAAAGATAGGAAAAGAGGGGCAATTTTCAGTACAGCCTGTAATTAGTTGGTGCTGCAGGGACTGATGCTGATATCTCAATTGGATGCAATCTATATCAATAATTTCGATGAGGTGACAAACTGAAATAAATTGTTTGCTGATGGTGCAAAACTGGGTGCTGATGTAGATTGCAAGAAAAACAGAGAAGAGGCTTCAACTTATACAAAAGTGAATGGGCAAGGATGGAACATAATATGAGGTCATCCACTTCGGAAGGAAAATTTAAAGTCATGAATATTTTTTAAATAAGAGATTGAATTATGTTGCTGTTTAGAGGAACATGGATGTCTATATACATAAATTATAAACATACATCAAATAATATTGAGAAGATAAGCAAGAGGATTGGTCTTCAAGTTGCAAGAGGATTTGAATCCAAAATATATCACAACATCTTGATATAGGCAGATGCAATGATAGCATTCATTTCAAGAAGACAAGAATACAAAAGTAAGGATGTAATGCTGAGACTTCAAAATGCATTGGTCATGCCATATCTGGAGTATTGTGAGCAGTTTTGGGCTCCATATCTAACAAAGCTGTGCTAGCACTGAAGAGGGTCCAGAAGAGGTATACAAGAATGATCCTGGGAATGAAAGGGTTAATGTAAGAGGAGTGTTTGATGGCTCTGGGTCTGTCCCTGCTGAAGTCATTAGTATGAAGTAGGATCTCATTGAAACCCATCAAATATTGAAAGGTAGAGTGGATGTTTCCATTACTGGGAGAATCTAAGATCAAAGCCTCAGAACAGAAGGATGTCTCTTTAGAACAGAGATGAGGAGGAATTTCTTTCGTCAGAGGGTGATGAATCTGTGGAATTCATTGTTACTGACGGCTGTGGAGGCCAAGTCATTGGGTATATTTAAAGTAGAGGTTGATAGGTTCTTAGGCAACACGAGTGAATCTGCAGATGCTGGAAATAAATTAAAAAAAACACAAAATGCTGGCAGAACTCAGGATAGGTGAGGACCAGTGGGACTCTATCCCTGGTGGGCTGGGGTGAGGGCAGAGGTGCATGAAATACGGGAGACGCGATGGAGGGCAGAGTTGATAGAAAAGGGGCTTCCCTTCGTCCACTATCAACTCTGCTCTCCATTGCGTCTCCCGTATTTCATGCACCTCTGCCCTCACCCCATCCCCCCACCAGGGATAGTCCCCCTGGTCCTCACCTATCACCCTACCAGCCTACAGAACCAACGTATAATCCTCCATAACTTCCACCACCTCCTACGTGATCCCACCGCCAACCACATCTTCCCCTCCCCCCCACTCTCGGCTTTCCGCAGGGATCGCTCCCTACGCGACTCCCTTGTCCATTCATCCCCCCCAATCCCTCCCCACGAACCTCCCTCTAGGCACTCATCCCTGCAAATGGAAGAAGTGCTACACCTGCCCCCACACTTCTTCCCTCATCACCATCCCAGGCCCCAGACAGTCCTTTCAGGTGAGGCACCACTTCACCCGCGAGTCAACTGGGGTGATATACTGTATCCGGTGCTCCCGATGTGGCCATTTATACATAGGGGAGACCCGCCGCAGACTGGGAGACCGTTTCGCCATACACCAGCACTCGGTCCTCCAGCAGTGGTGGGATCTCCCTGTGGCCACACACTTCAATTCCACAGACCACTCCCACTCCAACATGTCTGTCCATGGCCTCTTCTACCGTTAAGATGAGGCCACATGCTGGTCGATGGAGCAATACCTTATCTCCCGCCTAGGTAGCCTCCTACCTGCCGGCATGAACATCCAACTCACTGACCTCCGTTGATACCCCTGCCCCCCACCCTTACCCCCATCCCTATCTATTATTTTAGTCTGGTTCTCCTTCTCTCTCTTCCTCCCCCCACTATAATCTCTCCCCCCAGCCCTACCTTGCTTTCTCTTTTATTTCCCATAATTCTCCACCTTCCCCCTAGCCCATTTCCCTCCAGCCTATCACTTCCCAGCTCTCTACTTTATCCCTCCCCCCACTTCTTCCACCCCCCCCCCCCCGCCAACCATCCCATGTTACTTCACTCCTGATGAAGGGTTTCGGCCCGAAACATCGTCACTACCTCCTCCCATAGATGCTGTCTGGCCTGCTGAGTTCTGCCAGCATTTTGTGTTTTTTGTTGATAGGTTCTTGATTAGTAAGGGGATCAAAGGTTACAGGGGGAAGGCAGAAGAATGGGTTTGAGCGGTAAAATAAATCAGGCATGATGGAATGGCAAAGTAGACTCAATGGGCCAAATGGCCTAATTCTGTTCCTATGACTTACAGGTAGTCCCTAAGTTACGAACGTCCGACTTCCGGACAACTCGTACTTACGAACCGAGGAAGGAGAATGCTGTCTGCCATTTAAAGTCGGATCACGACGCCGTCCGCCAGTTTAAGTCGTTGCCATTGACACTGTGTTGAGTGGGTAACTTTGTATTTGGCTTAAATTTTTCTTAGCAAGATTCACCCTGACCCCGCTCCCCTTTTTCCGGTTGGCTGGTGGCACAAGCGAGATCAGCGCCGGGCTCGAGACAGACCGCTCCCGTGGTTGATGTCGATCCACTGACTCCTGTACCGTCCGTGCCGGGTTGATGTCGAGCTCGCAACTCGACCTCGTTAAAAAAAAAACACTGCCATCTCCAGTTTAAATTCCCACATGGAATATTGTGGAGGATCAAATATCTAAACCCAGCGCAGCCCCCACTTGTCCCATTTAACCTCTGTCAGAGCGATGGTCCTTAGGACCTAGCGGACCTTGGGAGCCGCCGGGGGTCAGGACCCGCAGCCTGCCGTGTTTCTGTTTCATTGACGGGAAGCGATCGCTATTGAAAATAAAGTGGAACTAATAAAGCACCTGGAAAGAGGTGAAACGCCGTCGGTCATTGGAAAAGCATTAGGCTACAGTCGGTCAACGATCGGAACAATTTTAAAGGATAAAAGATAAAGTGAGAATAATGGAGCATGTGAAAGGCCCTGCCCCGATGAAAGCTACAATTATTACTATGCAATGCAGTGGTTTAATTATTGGAATACATATGTTTCTTAAGTGTTTTATATGCATAGAGAGGTAAAATATATACTATATACTAAGACAAACATTTGACTAACTGACGCTAAATAATACCGGATGTACTTGTTCCAACTTACGTACAAATCCGACTTAAAGACGGACTCAGGAACAGAACTCGTCCGTAGCCCGGGGACTGCCTGTATTACGATTGTATAGGACTCTGGTGAAACTGCACTTAGAAAGTTGTATGCAATTCTGCTTTCCTACTCCGGGAAGGATATACTTACAGTAGAGTGTGTGCAGCAAGGGTTCACTAGCAAGAAAGTATGCAGTGAAGACTCAGAAGACCCGCTCCTGGAATGGCAGATTTGCAATAGAAAGAGCTATCAAGCAGAATTGGACTTATAGTCTCTTACATTCAAAAAAATGAGAGGAGATCTCATTGAAACATACTAGATTCTTGAGGGATTGACAGGGTTGATGTAGGGTTAAAGTTTCCGCTGGAATGCTTAGAACCAGGAATCACAGTTTAAAAATAAGAGGTTGACTGCTCAGGACAGAGATAAGATTTCTTTTCCTAGAAGGTGGTGAACCTGTGGTGGTTCAGTCATTGTGTATACACAAGACAAAAAAATTGCTCCATAATTGATACTATTAAAGGCTAAGTGATTAGTAAGGGAAAGTGGTGCTGAGGCAAAAGATGGTGGGAAGAGCACAGGCTACTCAATAGGCTACTCCTGCCTACATCCCTTCTTCATAGAGTTTCCTCTGATGATTGAGACTGCCTAAACAACATTATATCTCATGAGTTATCAGAAACACTTTGAATGAAATAAGTGAAAAATAATTTAGTGAGTGATTACATACTTGACATAGTGATGCAGCAATATCTTGTACTTAGATAGGGCCTGTTACGCAGAAATCATCCCAAGATTCCTCACAGGAATTCTATGAGACAATGTATGATTCCAGGTCATATCAGAATACTTAGTCATGGATAATGCAACATACATAAAATGCTGGTGGAACTCAGCAGGTCAGGCAGTATCTATGGAAAAGAGTACGGTTGATGATTCGGGCCGAAACCCTTCATCAGGACCTTCAGCGTCCTGAAGAAGGGTCTTGGCCTGAAACATCGACTGTTTACTCTTTTCCATTGATGCTGCCCTGCCTGCTGAGTTCCTCCAGCACTTAGTGTGTTTTGTTTATGACTTAGTCATTGATATAGGTTTTAAGAAATCTCTTAATGAAGGCTAGAAATAGGAATGCCATGAAGTTAGAGTTACACAGCATGGAAAACAGCTCTATGGCTCCTCATTCATATCAACCAAGATGTCTGTTTGAGCTTGTCTCATATGCCTGGATTTGGCCGATATCTGTCTAAACCTTTTCTATCCATGTACCTGTCCAAATGTCTTTGAAATGTTGTAATTGTACCTACCTCTACAGCGTTCTCTAGCATCTCATTCGATATCCCACCACCCTCTGTGTAGAAAGTTTCCTCTCTCATTCCTTTTAAATCTTTCTCCTCTCATCTTAAATCTATGTCCTCTAGCTTTAGACTCCCGTACCCTGGGAAAAAGACTGTATAGCCATTCACGTTATGGACACCCTTCACGATTTTTTCTTCAGTCTCCTGTGCTCTAGGGGAAGAAGTTCCATTCTACCCAGCCCCTCCTTATAACTCAAGCCCTTCAGTCCCCTAACATCTTTATGAATCTATTCTGCCTGAGAGGGTTCATGAAAGGAATTTCAGAGTTGAGGACCCCGTGTTTTGTACAGTTTTAAATACAGTATTAAACAGTTAAGATCTAATAGGTCATTCATCTTAGGACAATTGAAAAATTACCAATTCTGCTTCATTCCATCAGAACTAGATATTTATTTATTTAGATATTATGCATGAAACAGGTCTTTTGAGCCGTGCCACCAGCAACCCATCAATTTAGCCCTAGACTAATCATGGGACAATTTACAATGACCAATTAATCTACTAACCAGTACGTCTTTGACTGTGTGAGGAAACCTATGTATTTGCGGGGAGGACGTACAAACTTCTTACAGACCACGTTGGAATTGAACTCCAAACTCTGATACCACAAGCTGTAATAGCATCACGTTAACCATGGTGCCCAAGAGCAATCGTCCTTCATGTTGAGACATACGTTCTAGATTAAGACATCCAATGCTCTGCTTTGTAAGGCTTTGTGTTACCGAGTGGACCGATTACAGGAAATCTGTTCTATAAACATTATTTAATTTTCCATGGTAAAAAAATTGAAGATTATATACAATTCCATTGGGGTGAGGCAGTCTCACCGATTCACTGGGGATGAAATCATTGAACAGTGACTTTCCACTCAATGGATTTTCTCCAGCAACCAAACAACTGACTTGATTTGGAAAGGGCAAAGTTTCACAGAGATTACAAGATAGTTGAAATTCTGAAGCAGCAGATTTTGTACAAAATTTTAGTAACTTAATTTGACAGGCATTTAAGATTTGATTGCCATGAGCAAAGGCATTTCCAAAGGATTTTTTAAAAAGTATTTAAAACATAAGCACTATAAGAACTCATGACTACTGAAAACACAGAATACTGTACAGGTACTGTAACTTCTGTGATACAAAGGAAATTGCACTTCAGGATGAGAAGCAACATTATTTGTGTTAAGAACCAAGAACCATGTGCACAAAAATAGGTCCATCGGTTCACCTCATTCATTCCAACCAAGTTGTTTTCTAGACCTTATCTCATTTGTTTGCATTTGGCCCACAGCCAACTATTCCTATCCATGTACCTGTCCAAATGTCTTTTAAATGTTGTAATTGTACCTGCCTCTAGCACTTCCTTTGGTAGCTTGTTCCAAATATCCACTGCACTGTGTAGAAACACTTGCTTTTCAGGTCCCATTTAAATCTTTCTCTCTCACCTTCAACCTGTGCCCTCTAATTTTAGCCTCTCTAATCCAAGGGAAAAAAAGACTAACAATCAGTCTTAACTTAGCCCCTTGTGAGTTTATAAACCTCCTTAAAGTAACCTCTCAGCCTCCTTCACTTCTGGAAAACTGGACTACCCTCATTACTCAATCCTGCAGTCAATACATAAAAGCATGTAGACATGGTCAAGAGGTTCAATTGTTGTTCAGACCGAGTAGCAGAATGGAGAAGAATTGTGGTCCAAGTAACTTTGACCATGGAATGATTGTTGGTGCCAGGCGGGGTGATTGAGCACCTCAGAAACTGCTGTCTTCCTGGGGTTTTCCTGCTCAACAGTCAGTTCTATGGGCAAAAACGCCTTGGTAGTGAGTGAGTTCAGAGGAAAATGACCACACTGGTTCAGCTGACAGGAAGACAACAGTAATTCAAACAACTACACATTACAACAATGGTGTGCAGAAGAGCACACATGTTGAAGCTTGAAGTGAATGAGCTACAGCAGCTGAAGACTATGGGCATACACAGTGGTCATTTTATTAGGTACAAGCTGTACATAATAAAGTGGCCACTGAGAGTATGCACTGTATCCCAAGGCCTCTACTGTTCTACAGCTCTCCCTGGGGCCCTGTCATTCACTGTATCTGTTCTGCCCCAATTTAACTTCCAAAAATGCATCACTCTGCATTTGTCAGAGTTAAATTCCATCTGCCATGCCTTCAATGACATTTCATATTTGTGAAGAATATGCAGTTCACTGAATTTCACACGTGGGTGGTTATACATCAGCATGAAATGCAACAGCTTTGTTGGCAGAAAATTAATTCTTCTTTCCTGCTGAATCCATTCACTATAAATAGCACTGCAATTGCTGTGCCTACCTGCCCTCTTTTGTAACCAACAGCATTGTGTGCAAGGGAGTAAGTAATCAACTGATACAGCCGTGACAGCTTCTCCCAACCACTATCACTATTCCTCTGCAGTAAGCACAGAGAGAACAACTGTAACTTAGTATAAATACACTCAGTGCCCACTTTTTTTTATATGTACAGGAGTGGAACCTGGTGCGGTCTTTGGCTGCTATAGCCCATCCAGTTCAAGGTTTGACGTGTGTCAAATGGCTCCAATTTAATATCAGAGAATGTATACAGTATACAAACTAAAATTTTTACTCTTCAGACATCGATGAAAAGAGAACCCCTAAGAATGAACAGAAAAACGTTAGAATCCCAAAGCTCTCTCCTCCCCTCCCATGCACAAGCAGCAGTAAAGCATCAACTCCCCCCTCCCCCCACCCATTCAGCTGAAAACGTCAGCACCCACCACCTACCGAGCTACAGCAAAACTCCCAAAGGGAGACCATGATCTACAGTCAACAAAAACTATCGTTTACTTGACAGTTCCACATGCCACTCTCTCTCTCTCTCTCTCACTAAACAGGGAGAGAGAGGTGTCACCCATTTCACAGCATAGGGGAGACTAACAAACAGTTGTTGTTACGGCATTACAATCTGCTATGTCGCTTTTTATTCTGAGATTCTCCGACTCAGGAATCAGCAGCAAACTCTCCCCACCATCGAGAGAAAGAGGAACGCTCTCTACACACCACTGCTGCAATGCATGGCTACTTGAGTTACTGACACCTTCTTCTCAACTTGAAACAGTCTGGCCATTCTCCTCTGATCTCTCTCATTAATAAGGCGTTTTCACCCACAGAACAGCCACTTACCGGATTTTTGTTTTGACTTTTGTTCATTCTCTGTAAACTCTATAGAGACTTGTGCATACAAATCCCAGATCAACAGTTTCTAAGACACTCAAACCACCCCATCTGGCACCAACAATCATTCCACAGTCAAAATCACTTGGATCCCATTTCTTCACCATTCTGATGTTTGGTCTAAACACCAACTGAGCCTCTTGACAGTGTCTGCATACCTTTATGCACTGAGTTGCTGCCACATGATTGTGGCACTGAGACTGAGTGCGAATGTGGGTGTACATACATATATAATTCTCTGTAGCAGCCAGTAGTGCAGTGTTTCAATGAAGTGTGAGAATTACACTTATTCTGCCAGTGACTCTGCAGGAATATATGCACTTTACACAAATTCTGAAAGCATTTTCTTCATCAATTAAAATAGTCCTCCCTTAAATAATTCTATGTCAGCAACAAAGATCAGTAAAACAATTATGTAACTTACGTAACCAAATACTCTTGTTCACTTGCTCTGTCCAGCAAGCTCTCACATTTCCTGCATTCGTAGTGCACTGTTTTACAGCTTGAATAGTAAGGAGGATGACATATTTGTATTTTATATTTATGCCTTTAAGATCAAAAAGAAAATTTTGGCAACCAAGTTGGAATTTATTTTTTCTCTTCTTTACATGGAAGACCTGTCTGCATTATTAATGTTGGTAATAGTTTAGCATTAGTATTTTGATTATATAAACTTGCATTTATTTTCACTAGGCACAAGACGAATAAATACAGCCTCCCTATTGGTAATACTTTTATAGGAGATTGGATCATGATGCTCTTCCAGCCCGTCGAGCTGTATCATCCACCAACTCATCTGTTTAACCCTAGCCTAATCACAGGGCCATTTACAATGACCAATTAACCTATTAACTGGTATGCCTTTGGACTGTTGGAGGAAACTTGAGCAGCCAGAAAAAACCCATGTGGTTCACAGGGAGAAATGTACAAACTCTTTAGAGATGGTGGCAGAATTGAACTCCAAGCTGTGTGGAGTTAACCACTACGCTACCATGTACTTGATTCAGGCCAACTGGTAGCCCCTTTAATGTTCTATTCTACAAGCAATGTCTGGTACCAAATACTTCCAATTCAAATATGTATCTCTAGTCTAGATTGGTTTATACCTTTTTTGTGGCTCAGTATAATGAAGCCCAAGACTGAGTACATGATTGTGGCTGTTTTAGTATCTCAAGACACACCACCTTAATAATACTAGCAAAGAATAATAACTGGCCGGAGTTCATTCATCACTACTAACTCATTTTTCCTATGTGTTCACCTGCTATAGATATAACTAGAGCAACTGTTCCTCCCAAACTGCTCCCCGTCCGTGAGTGCTGGGGCTGCAGGACTGTTTGTGTGGGCAGGAGGAAAGGGCCTTGTTTTACGGTAATGGTTTTGTTTCTTTTTGTGTTCCGTCTTGTTCTGCTGAACATTGTAGGCATGCTATGGTGCACTGAAATATGTGGCAACACTTGCAGCTGTCTCAAGAACATCCTTAGGCTGTGTTGGTTGTTAATGCCAATGAAAGATTTCACTGTACGTTTCGATGTGATACATAAATAAACCCGAATCTGGGTCAACTGGCTTGTTAGGTCATTTAGGAAATCAATAATGGCAGATTTTGTCCCCAAAGGACATTAGTAAAACCAGTGAATATTTATAGAAATATTTAATTACATGAATTCAAATGTTTCAACTTTTGAGATAGGATTCAAATTCATGTAAGACCATAAGATATAGGAGCAGAATGTAGGCCATTTGGCCTTTCAAGTCTGCTCCACCATTTCATCATGGTTGATCCAATTTTCCTCTCAACTCCAATCTCTTGTCTTCTCTCCATATCCCTTCATCCCTGGCCAATCAAGGTTCTATCAACCTCTGCCTTAAAGATACTTAAAGACTTGGTCTCCACAACTGCCTGTGGTAAAGGATTGGACAGATTTACCAATCTCTGGCTGAAGAAATTCCAGCTTATCTCTGTTCCAGAAGAATGCCCCTCTACTCTGAGGCTGTCCCCTCTGGTCTTAAGACTCTCCCACCATAGGAAATATCCTCCCTACATCCACTATCAAGACCTTTCATCATTTGATAGGTTTCAATGAGGTCACCCCTCATTCATCTGAATTCTAGTGAATACAGGCCCCAAGCCACCCAATGTTCTTCATATGACAAGCCATTCAATCCTGGAATCATTTTTGTGAATCTCCTTTGAACCTCCTCTTTCAGCACATCTGTTCTAAGATAAGAGGCTCACAATACCCCACGTGAGACCTCACCAGTGCTTTATAAGTCTCAACAGTACATCTTTACTTTTATATCCCAGTCCACTTGAAATGAATGCGTTTGCTTTTGTGGTGGCTGCAATTACCAGATTAAAGTGTCCTGTAGCTGACCGTCCTCCTCTCCACAGCCTTAAACTGCACATTAACCTTGAGGGAATCCTGCACAAGGCCTCCCAAGTCCCTTTGTAATTCAGTTTTTTTATTTTGTCTCTCCATTTCGAAAATAGTCAACCCTTAGTCAGCTTGTCTACCACTGCCTTGTCCTCCTATATCTCTCCAAGAACTGTCCAAATCTCTCATGCCTAGCCCAATAACAACCATTTTGCTGCTTATAATTACCGAGGAAGGAGTGGGGATGAACATGGAGTTGACCCCTAGTTCAGAGAAGGGTTTTGATGCTGTTTTTCTCTACAATCCTCGGTTTGGACTGCAAACAGACAATATTGTTTAAGATGATGAAAAGGATTTGGGCTAATGGCTAGTTATTCACTCAAGGTTGTATCAGAACTAAACTCAATGTTGGTTCTACTCAAGGTCCAAATTCCGAATCAGAATCAGGTTTAATATTACTGGTATGTGTTGTGAAATTTGTTGTCTTTGCAGCAGTATAATGCAATACATAATAATAGAAAAAATGTGAATTACAGTAAATACATAAATAAGTAGTGCAAACATTGAAATAAAAAAAGTAGTGAGGTACTTTTTCAATGTCCATCTAGAAATCATATGGTAGAGGGAAAGAAGCTGCTCCTGAATTGTTGAGTGTATGCCTTCAGGCTTCTGTAGCTCCTTCCAGAAAGTAGCAATGAGAACAAGGCACGACCTGGGTGATGGGGGTCATTAATGATGGATGCCACCCTTTTGAGGCACTGCTCCTTGAAGATGTCCTGAATACTATGGAGGCTAATGCCCATGATGGAACCGACTAAGTTTGCAACTCTCTGCAGCTTATTTGAATCATGAGGAGTAGCCCGTCCCACCCCCAGACATTGATGCAGCCAGCTAGAATGCTGTCCATGGTACATCTGTAGGAATTTGCAAGACTCTTTGACAACATACCACATTTCCTCAAACTTTCAGCAAAATTAAGCAAATACTATATTGTTGTTGTTCTTTAGGTCCCCACCTCCATTATGTGCATATGGGACTCCATCCCAAGATCAGTAGTAGCTTAATGAGCAGTAAATAACAAACCTGATTTTGATGGCTTAACATAACAGTAAGCACAGCTTTCACCTTACAGTACTCCTGAAGCACTAGGAAAATACAGAACAGATGAACTTGTTGGCTTATCCTGCCAATTTCCTCTGCATTGCAGGGAAGGGTATGCGCTGCACTCAATGTCTTCCAGCCTGAAAGAATATTCTATATGAATAATGTTGTTCGATTCTGCAGTGCATCAGCACACCAATGTGTTGTGCCACAATGCCACCCAGAGGATTGCAGACTCTAGTGAAACATCATTGAGGGAGATACTTAATCTCTATTTACACCCAAACTAATTTCATTATGTGCCACAATGGGGTTTTTATACTTTCATAGATTTGTTCACATGCTGGTAAACCTTACTAGGATCTGAATCCAAAAGCTGAACAATGTAAAACTTTCAGCAGCTATGAGTTGGCACATTCCTGATCGTACAAGTTGTTGAAGGACCCCTGCTTAACTGAGGGGTTGTCTATTAAGCTGCTGGTGACAAGCTCTGTATATTCTTTAGGACTTCTAAAACAAATCTGCTCCTGAGAAATGAAAACTTGATATCTGAACATAAATAATGTAAGGAAGATATATAGCTAATAGAGTTAGAGAGTCATAGAATAATACAGCACAGAAACAGGACCTTCAGCTAATCTAGTCAATCCCAAACTATTATTCAGCCCAGTCCCATTGACCTGCCCCTGGAACATATCCCTCCATACACCTCACATCCATGTACCTATCCAAGTTTCTCTTAAATGTTGAAATCAAATGTGCATCCACCATTCCTGCTGGCAGCTCGTTCCACTTTCTGAGTGAAGAAGTTCACCTTTCAGGCTTCCCTTAAAGATTTTACTTTTCACTCTTAGCCTACGACCTCTAGTTCTAGTCTTGCCCTACCTCGATGGAAAAAGCTGCTTGCATTTACTCTATCTATACCCCTCATGCTGTTAATAACAAACATTTTTAAAGGATATCAAACATGTTTAAAGTGAGTGAAGTGAAGAGCTTTCCTATTCAGATTGAAAGCATTGTCCAATAAACTGCAGGAAGTTGCTACTGTAAATTCAATAACTGCAGATACAGCTAAAAATAAGGTAGGATTTTCTAATCTTTTAACAAGTCTCTACACTTCAGCAGAATGGCACATTCAAATTCCCTCACATATTTTGACCACAAAGTGGGATTATCGTACGAGTCCAATTACCTTATTGCGAACTCAATACAACAATGGAGCTGATTTATTATTTTGCTTCTTTATTGTGTTCTTTATGCACATTGTGCTTTTCTTATGTTGCATCAGATTCAGAGTAACAATCATTTCATTCTCCTTTATATTTGTGTACTGAAGAATGTCAATAAACATAGAAAATAGGTGCAGGAGTGGGCCATTCGGCCCTTCGAGCCTGCTCCGCCATTCAGTATGATCATGGCTGATCATCCAACTCAGAAACTTGTACCTGCCTTCTCGCCACACCACCGATCCCTTTAGCCACAAGGGCCATATCTAACTCCCTCTTAAATATAGCCAATGAACTGGCCTCAACTGTTTCCTGTGGCAGAGAATTCCACAGATTCACCACTCTCTGTGTGAAGAAGTTTTTCCTCATTCAGTCCTAAAAGGCTTCCCCTTTATCCTTAAACTGTGACCCCTCATTCTGGACTTCCCCAGCGTCGGGAACAATCTTCCTGCATCTAGCCTGTCCAATCCCTTTAGAATTTTATACGTTTCAATAAGATCCCCCCTCAATCTTCTAAATTCTAGCGAGTATAAGCCCAGTCGATCCAGTCTTTCTTAATATGAAAGTCCTGCCATCCCAGGAATCAATCAATAATCTGGAATCAATCAATCAACCTGGAATCTTGAAATTGGCAAGGCAGTAAAATCAAACAAGGATAGGAGGTCATATGTTTCAAAGTATACTCATTATTGAAGTATGTATACAGTATACAACCTTATAGGCAGCCACAAAACAAAGGAACACAATAGAACTCGTTCAAAGAAAAAGCCCACACAAGACCATCAAACACCCAATGTGCAAGAAGAAAGAGCAACTTGCGCAAATAATAAAAAGTAATCAATAACATTAACCACAGAGTCACCAAAAGTGAGTCCTCAGTGCTGTGCTGATGGTTGCAGGCCACAGTTCCAGTCAGTTCAGCCCTGAAGCACCCCAATCAAATCGCGCAGATAGTAAAGAAGTAAACAAAACACAAGGAACATGAACTGCTGAGTCCTCAGTAGTGAGTCTACAACCATGGAGCACGTTCGGCACTGAGGCAAGCCCATCCAGTAGCCTGAAGTTTGTAGGGCATCAGCCACTTTTGAATCTAATGGCGTGAGACCCTGCACTTTCCACCCGCCAGCAGTGGGGAGAGAAACTAGTCAAACGCAGGTAGACTGTGCTGAACACCTACAAGTTTTCCACTCTTGTCCTCGATGATTTTATTCTTGCTCAATGCTTTAATTGGCATGAAGCAATGGAGTTGACCATAGGTTTGTGCTTCGCCATTTGGAATTGACATAAAATCTCATCCACACCAGGTTCCCCAGGAGATTGCAGAAGTGCCAGATTGTTTGGTCATCCCACAAAATTACATTCTTAAAAGGGCAAATCAATTGCAGCTCAGAAGCAGTAGTAGTATATTTAGAAGAAGAGTATCCAGTAGTTTTGTAAATTGTCTGCAAGATGTCACCATTGGTCACTGGTGCCATCTTGCCAGAAGGTGTTTATAGGCCACGATGTTATGCCAGCACCTTGGCACAGCTATTCAACTAATCCAGCTTTTTTATTTTAGAACTAATTATAGGACCAAACATTAGGTGGATCATTTTCAGTAAGACAGAGTTAACTGCAAGAATTCAGTTCACCAGTAGATATAATGCAAGGATTAGTGTTTGTACCAGGGCTACTTGTAACCAATATCAATGAAAGAAATGGTTAACAAGTGCATCATATCCAGATTTTTTAAAAAACATGAAATTCTGGTTCCTTGGTTTGTGCAAGAGTCCATTCAATATTAAAACTCTGCAATACCCAACTATCACCAATAGAAGCCCTCAGTGGCTAAGATTATTATGCATTAAATTCTACTGGCTTAGATTCCAGCAACTCAATTTGCCACAATTGTCTCACAATATGAATACTTTATCAGTAAGATGAGGGCCTGGTCCTGACTAAATTAATCTGAATCTCAACTTTTTGTACAGGTGCTTAAAGCTGGATTTCTACACAAATGTTTGCTGCAATCACCTAAAAGAGAATAGTCTCTTGCAGTTGTGCCCTTACCCTGATCAATTGGGTGCTGTGGAAGTTGGCTAAGCTGGCTGTTCACTACTCCGGCGTATGTTCGTAGAAAAGCCTCTTCACTTGGAGTTAGCTGTTAAAAAAAAGATTCCCTGTTTTATTTACCAGCACCGTGGCATTGAAATACCATTAAAATATCATTTTCTTAAGCAATGAGCTTTAAGTCACATAAAGAGATTTTGTACTGGCATTAAAATTCTAAAGTTAATTGCACAATAATTACAGGTTAACAATCTAAAAGGGATCAACAAATCTCATCGGTTAGGCACGTATCATTCTGTTGAAGTAAAAGTTTTAAAACAGAACTTTGATGCAGAAGTGACATTACAGATAAGACACGTTGCTTGTTTACTCTGACACTTAATGCAATTTATTTATTTATTTATTTAGCAGGAAGGAACCGCCAAAGTGGAGTATTATTCCTCTGGATTAAAACTCAACTCCTCTTTCCATGCTACGATTTCCTTTTTGGACAGCAACTCTCCCGCTTATGAAACAGATAGATAAAACAGAGGCATGAAAGTTGTTTCCATTTTTAAGTGAGACCAGGAATAGCCTAAAGATTTAGGACAAAGATGAGGAGAAACTGCTTTTCCCAGAGAGCAGTGAACTTGTGGAATTCTCTGCCCAAGGAAGCAGTAGAGGCTGTAATCATTAAATATGATATGAACAGTACTGTGCAAAAGTCATAAATAGCTATCTACCTAGTGTGCCTAAGACTGCGTTTGGTAACGTTAAGAGGAGAGTGAATTTGTAAAACTGGCAGGAGCAAAAGGTGTTGGGGTTGGTGAGGGTGGATTACACTGCAGGAAGGGTGTGGGACAGGTGGCAGAAGGGTGCAGACACACCCAGCCTTGAGACACTAGTCTGGGTCATTTGATTCAAGACAATTGATTTAATGATCACTACAGAATGTCTCTCTGATACTTCCCACATCCTCCCTTCTTCCTTCCCCTTTTCCCAACTATGATTCCCCTCTCTTTGTCCCCTTCCCAGTCTCAGTCCGCAATAGACACTCTGAATTTCAGGAGCTTCTTAAGAATAAAACATCTTTTCTGTTGCACATAGTTCAACTACATTTTAAATACGCTAGTAGAATATTTCTGTGTGCATTTAAAAAGAAATCAAAACTGTACAAATCGTAAACGTAAGAAATTCTGCAGATGCTGGAAATCCAGAGCAACACACAAAATGCTGGAGGAACTCAGCAGGAAGCATCTATAGAAAAGAGTAAACAGTTGATGTTTTAGGCCAAGAACCTTGTTCAGTGCTGGAAAGGAAGTGGGGAGACACCTGAATAAAAAGGCGGGGTGGGGGGAGGGGAAGGAGGAGGAGGATCAACTAGAAGGTGATAGGTGAAGCCATGTGAATGGGAAAGGTAAAGGGTTAGAAAAGTAGAAATCTAAAAGGAGAGGAGAGTGGACCATAGGAGAAGGGGAAAGAGGAGAGGCACCGGGGGAAATGATAGGCAAGTGAGAAGAGATAAAGACGACAGAGGGACAGAGTGGGGAATAAGAGGGGTGAGGGAAGTTCTTTTTTACTGGAAGGAGAAATCAATATTCATGCCATCATGTTGGAGGCTACTCAAATGGAATAGAAGGAGTTGCTCCTCCACACTGAGGGTGGCCTTATCGTGGCACATGGACTGATATGTCGGAATGGGAATGGGAATTGTCAATAAAATGTCTGGCCACGGGAAGATCTGCTTTTGGCAGATGGAGTGGAGGTGCTCGATGAAGCAGACGACCAATTTACAACAGGTCTCACAAACGTAGAGGAGGCCACAGCGGACACAATAGAAGGCCCCAGCAGATTCACAGGCGAAATGTTGTTTCACCTGGAAGGACTGTTTGGGGCCATGAATAGAAGTGAGGGAGGAGATGAATGGGCTGCTTGCAGGGAGGGATGAATAGACAAGGGAATGTCACTTGTCCAATAGTCCCTGCCCGCTAATCTCCCCATTAGTTCATACTTATAAAGTAATCTACTAATTTCACTTCACACTTTTGAAGAGATTTGCTGGAGAAGATTCAAGGCAGTATTATTCAAGGTTGGAAAGATTAATTCTCAACAAATGTCAATAAAACCTGGTTATTCTGACATATTGCGATTTGACCCAGCTTTTGGTCAACTGTACTCATATAGAAATCTATGGTTTGTGTCAACATTTATTTGATAATAATACAATGAAGCAGCTTGAAATGTTTTGCTACATTAAAAATATTTTAAGTTTGTGCTGTTTCAGGCCACAAGGTAAGGTTTGAGCCATATTACATTTTGGAGAGTTAAAGCTGTTGATTGTCACATTTGCCACAGTAACAGACATTTTACAACTATATTAAAAAAGGATATACAAAATTAATAGAATATTTAATTTATGCTTTCTGCAAGACTACTTTAGGATTTGGGAACTAAATTGGCATGAAAAATTATTCATGGTCTAGCACTTCTGAACGTGGCTTTAAAAATCTTATTTCAACGGGTTAATTTTTTTGAATGGCATTACTATACTTTAGCGATATGTTATTGTGCTTTAGAAATCTGTACAGGAAGTTCCACTCTGATCTATAAACCCTTGCAGGAAAACAGCACAATTAAGAATTCAGAAAAGACATGGTGATGACTACCACAGCTGTTGCAATATTTTCTACAACACAGCGGCTATTGCAAGCACATATGTGTCGTTCTGTATCCTAGCCGAACTGTATTTAATTTCACGTTCCAACAGTAACTATGCGTTACAGCAGCACGGTGACATCCCTAATATGTAACCTTGGGAGAAAAATAAATGGAAACAATTTTTATATATTGAAAACCCCAAGATCTGAGCATTCAGTCCTAGCTTAAGTAGATCTCAAACGGGGGGGGGGGGGGGGCAGAGGACACTGGTTTTTTACTTCTTTGATGGAGATAGGAACAGAATCAGACAAGGTCAGTCAATAATATGAATCAAGCAGAAATGTCCACAAGTTTGTACAGGATGTTATTAGGCTTGGCTTTCACATATGGAATGACCCTCCCCCCCCCCCCACAACAGATTCAAGAAGCTTTTCAGTTAGCTGGAGAACAATATCCCAGTACACACAATAGAATTACAGAGCACCAGGGATGGGAGGAAATCAGGTTTCTGTAAACCATACATCTGAACAATATCAGTTTCATTGTGGTTCACACAATGAAAAATTGCTCAAAATACACTTTCAGACCTTCGGTATCATCCATGTTGAAATTATTGCTTCTCAATGATGTTAACCCACCAATACTCCCACGGTAGTGAATGGGGCAGTACAGTATCATAGCAGTTAGCACAATGCTATTAACAGTGCCAGTGACCTGGGTTCAATTCCTGCCATGTTCAGTGCATAGCATTGTCAGTATCCACCCATTCACCACATACCCACAACCTTGTCCAATCATCAACCTTGCCCTATTCTCCAGTTACTACCCATCCCCACAAATTAATCAATAAAGATGCTGCTTCAATGGCTGATACAATTCCTAATGTTGTTTCAATAACTTCTCCTGGAGTATATAGGTTTCCCCTGCTATCTGAAGGTAAAGCGTTCCTATGAAACAGTTTGTAAGCTGAAATGTCATAAAGCAAAGTGCAATTACCATTAATTTATATGGGAAAATTTTTGAGCTTTCCCAGACCCAAAAAATAACCTACCAAATAACACATAAAACCTAAAATAACATGAACATATAGTAAAAGCAGGAATGATATGATAAATATACAGCCTACATAAAGTAGTAATATTGTATGTACGGTGCAGTTTCACTTATCAAAATCGGGAAGACAGTGAGCCAAAATCGATTTGGAGACAATAAAAATCGGCACGTACAAGGCTTCACAGTCATGGTAGTCTTTCTCGGGGTAAACACATGTATAAAGCAGGTGTCTTTTTTTTTGTAAAAGCAAAAATCCTCTTTGGTTTGTGAAAACAGGTACTAATGTAGGTCTTTCGTAACAGCAAGCTGTTGTAAAGTGAATGTTCGAAAAACGGGGGCCACCTGTATTAGGTTTCAGTGCACAAAACTTTAGGTGATTTTTAACAAGTCAATTGTTTACCATATATACAATTTTATTTTCAGCCCAGGTATAAGAGTTCAGATACACAAAAAAAAGTTAACAGCCAGGCTGAACTATTGAAACATTGCTCCAAACTTTTCTGCCTACGACTAACTTATTTTCTGATTTTAGCTATCATCAAAATTGCCAATTTTATACTTGGTAGTTGCTTATTTAGAAATAACTGGCTAAAAACATACCCCATTAATGTTGGTCAACACTTGTAACTTTTCTGCCCTTGTCCCTAGAACCTCAGAAGGACAATTCATCTAAAAAAACAATAAAAAAGATTTAAATGTGCTCAGTGGTGGGTAGGGCTTTACCCAAGATAGACTAAGGTTGTATCCACTACTTTTGTAGGCTTTTCTGATCAAGGGCATTGTTGCTTCCATACCAGGCAATGATGTATTCAGTTAATATATTCTCCACCACTCATCTATATTAGTTTGTCAAACTTTCAAATGACATGCCAAATCTTCACAACTTCTAAGTAAGTAGAGGCACTACTGTCCTTTCTTTGTAATGGCTGGAACAGATCCCCTCAAATGATAACACCAAGGAATTTAAAGTCACTGCCTCTCTCCACCTCTGAACCCCTGATGTGGACTGGCTCATGGACCCCTGGTTCCCTTTTCCTGAACTAAATAATCAGCTCCTTGGTCTTGCTGACATTGAGTGACAGATTAATGTTGTGGCACCACTTACCTAGATTTTCATGATCCCTCCTGTATGCTAATTCATCACTACCCTTGATTCAACTAGTGACAGTGTTGCTGTCAACAAACTTAAATACGGCATTGGAGCTGTGCTTAGCCTCACAGTCATTAGTATAAAATCAGTAGAGCAGACAGCTTCTGACATACTCAAACCAATCTGGCACCAAAAATCATTCCACACTCTAAGTCACTTCACATTTCTTCCCCATTCTGATGTTTGGTCTGAACAGCATCACAACCTGGTGTGAAAACGCAATGCCTGCCCAAGAATGGCACAGTCTACAGAGAGTGGTGGATCAGTCCAGTCCATTACAAGGAAAGCCCTCCCCACCACTGAACATGTAACAAGATGTGCTGCTACAAGGAAGAATCCATCATCAAGGATCCCCACCATTCTGGCTATCCCCTCTTCTCACTACTACTATTGGGCCTTAGGCCCACACCACCAGGTTCAGGGACAGCTATTACCCTACAGCCATCAGGCTCCTGAACCAGCATGAATAACCTCACTCACCTCAACTCTGAAACGACTCCACAACCTTTAGAGGCCTCTACGACTCATGTTCTCAGTATTACTATTTTTACTTGGATAATGTCTTCTTTTGCACATTGGTTGTTTACTAGTCTTCATTTATGTACAATTGTTCATAAATTTTATTGTACTCTTTATTTTCCTGTAAATGTCTGCAAGAAAATGAATCTCAAGGTAGTAAATAGTGACGTATGTATGCTCTTTGGTAGGAAATTTACTTTGACTTGCATTAAATGGTTAAAAGAGCCTTTGCATGCTGACTCAGTAAAGGATGGGACTCTATGCATAACTGCAGAGAAACATTAGTCAATTTAAAATTTATGTCTGAATGCCTGATTATTTAAACAGCACTTCAACCCTATTGCAGTCTCAACTTCCTAATTGGCAACTATTCTCATTGGCTTAACTTATCCTTCCAGATTTGTTGCTCCTTCTATTATTGGGAAGCACTTGAATGATGTTCCATGTGAAGTTTTATACAGAATGCTCACAAGATGCAGAACATGCACTCCCTTTCCCTTTCCCTAAAGGTTTACCTTTCACAGCAGCAGAGTGGTAGGTTACTTGTTCGGTTTCCAGAAGCCTACACTATTCATTCAAGGAAATCTACAATGGCAGCTGAGTAATTTAAAACCAAATAAATAGATATAGAATAAGAGAAACTGTATCAGTAATGATGGCCATGAAAGTATCAGGGGTTTATAAAATCTTGGTTCACTAATATTCTTCAAGGAATCAAATCTGCCACCCTACCCCAGTTTGGCCAATTATGTGAGTCCGGACTCACCAACATGGATGTTTAACAGCCTTCTGAATTTGCTACCAAATCCAGTGGGCAGTAGGGACTGGATAATAAATGCTAGCTTTGCCATGCTGGCAACAAAGAAAACTCACAGAATTAAGTTGTTGAGAGACATTAAACTACTACCATTTAGACGATTACTTTCTGGGTAGCCACAGTAATTTGCTATTGTTCCAACTAAAATCAATTCTGACTGCTAGTAGACTTTTGGATTCTGCTCTATAGTTCAGTAATCCATTGAATCAATCAGTGGCTGTTCCATTGGGAACGTTGTGCATCATTTAGCAATCACAAGAGGACGTGAGAGAGGGAAGAAGGGGGGGGAGGGAAGAAAAGGGGGGGAGGGAAGAAAAGGGGGGGAGGGAAGAAAAGGGGGGGAGGGAAGAAAAGGGGGGGAGGGAAGAAAAGGGGGGGAGGGAAGAAAAGGGGGGGAGGGAAGAAAAGGGGGGGAGGGAAGAAAAGGGGGGGAGGGAAGAAAAGGGGGGGAGAGATCCAGTTGGATTTAAGTTTTAGAGCTGGGGAAGGGTCTGTAATTCTGCAATCTGGGGTGTAAACTCCTAGCCAAAGAATTGGAAATGAGATAGAAAAAGAGCTCAATGTCACCTTAGACTTGGAATTCATTAGATAGGGATGTAGGGGTTGAGGACTCTGATGAGAGTTAATCATTTGGGATCAAAAAGGATGGTGAAAACAGGGCAGGGAACTTGGGGGAGAGATGGAGTTAGAGGAACCATCAGGAGGGTTTTGGATTCAATAGTTTTTGGAGCTCATGACCTTTGATAACTGAAAGGAAAAAAAATTGTTGATGGCTGCAGCATAGCATACAGCAAAGAATGATTCCTGAAATCACCTACTAACAATAAACACTAATTACAAAACCATTAATCTATGCAGCAAATCCTAATCACTTTTATCTGTACTTTCAAACTTCAGTTCCGCCTATTTCCTCTCCCCAACTTTCCTGCAGTGCAGAATAAAGGACAGCCATTTTAAACCTCTCCCATTGTACCATTTTGGTTTCAATATCACCCATTGTATCAATTGCACTTTTTTCAGTAAACACATACCTGAAAATTCAAATACATAATGCAATTTTATTTCAACACTATGCAACTGAAAAAGTGTTTTCCCCATGAACGATTCATCAATTAAGACTATTTTCAAGTTGTTCTGCATTACTTAGAAAGGTTGATAAGACACTTGCTATCATGTAACCATCTCTTTACAATAATTCTTTTAGAGTAGTGTGGGGGAACTTGGAGACCGAGTTGCCCTGGTGATATCTAACATTGGGCAACATGGTCAAATGACGGAGCAGACGCAAAGGGCCAAATAGCCTAATTCTGCTCCTACTTTATGGTTTTAAGTAAAATAGTTATCTAATTTCTTACTCCCACTTTGCACTAAAAATTTAAATATCACCTCCAAAACACACTAATGCCCTAAAGGCCCCAAATAGGTCATGAATGCACAATTCAATCCATGTGTCTCTGTGAGCAAACTGCAGACCTCTATAACAGTAATAAATCCTATATATATTGATTCACCATGAAGATTCACTTTATTATATTAAATATATTTTCCTCTGCAGAATTGTGATGATTATAAATATGGAAGGCTTTATCCTAATTACATACCATCTTATGAGGAGGCTACCAATGAAAAACAAGCACACAGAAGGCTCTGAATTTACTTCTATACATTCCTGATACTTCTTTACAAAGCTGGTGTAAGTTCTTAGCTTTCTGAATTTTACTACTGAAAAAATGAATTAATATAATTGTTGGAAAGAGCCTTTCCATAAACTATTATTAACAAAGTAATTATTTTCACAGGTTAGAATGACATTGTTATGTTTATCAATCTAAGGGTTAGAACCTGTACTGTTCTATATTCTAGGTACTAGTTTTCACACAACTGACCTTCCTCCCATCATAATGTCAGAAGTGTTGATGTTTGTCAGTGACTACACAGTGTTCAACTGCATTTGCAACTCCTTGGCAAATAAGGAATCCTCACCTCTATGCAGCAGTACTTAGTCAACATTCAGGATTCACTAAAGAGTGTGAAGTAACATTCATGCACAGAATTGCCATGTACTAACTAGAATCAAACTGTCCACCCACCCTGGGCATTCAATAGTATTGCCCTCACTGAGTCCTCCATTATCAAGGATCAACTTTACTTGCCATATACATTTATATACAAGTACTGGGAATTTGCTGTGTTAGTCAAGGCATGACATGTAACAAAAAATAAATCAACAATTATAAAGAATAAAAATTTATATCGAAACATGCTAATGAAGTTTGAGAATAAAGGACAAATACAGAATAAAATATGCAAATAAATACCACCATTTATAATGTAAAGGGCATTATAAAAAAGTGGACTAAAATGTCTACAGTACAATGCAGAGATGGGGGGGGGGAAGGGGGTTTGCTTACTAGAATAGTTGATCAGATTAACTGAATGGGGGAAGAAATTTAAGATGGCATGAAGTTTTGGTTTTAATAGCCCTGTTGTTTTTTCCAGAAGGGAGATTTTGGCAAAGGCAGTTTTCAGAGGGTGGGGATTTCCTGTAGCTAGAGACTTACAAAACTTTTGTTCACCTACAAGCTACAAGACAGTAGCTCTAACAACTCTCCAATTACTCATCATGATCCAAAACAAAGCAGTGTACTTTACTGACATCCCCTCACCAACTTAAAACATATATTCTCTCTACCATTAGTGGAAAATTGATACTATGAGTGCAATCTACAAATGCACTCTAACTACTCATCTGGGCTATTCCAACAGCACTATACTTTGTGACCTTTAGCACAGCAGACAAGGACTATGAATGTGGGAAAGCACCACCATCTGCAGGTTCTCCTTCCAAATGCACATGGTTCTTGTCTTGAAGTATACTGCTGATCCTTCATTATTGTAGAGTATAAATCCTGAACTTACTACCTAACATCACTGTGGGAGTACGTCCCACAGAAGTACAGCAGAGTGATGTTGTTTGAAGCTTAGCTCCTGGTAGGGTAATCCATGGTGGTAAGGTCAAGAGGGGAGGTTCCAGACATAGGGCAATCCAACCAAGACCTCAATGGGTGGGGCTGGCAGAAGATGATGACATATCACAACAGTAGGATTGAGGATTGAGGGTCCTCAATCACCTTACATTCTATCCCACTACCACTAACCCCGATCTGCCAAGGATAGTGTGGTGACCGCCTGCATATCAAGCTCCCCATGTTAAACAAAGTCACGCACAGATGTTCTCCATTAAGGGAACAAACCTTTGGGAGAACATCATACTTGACTCAAGTGATTGTACACTACTACCTTGAAGCAGAAGAATAAACACAAGTTAAAAAAATTGTTTAGAGTCAAAAGTGCTGAGATTTAAAAAAAACATTACAATGTGCTGCTATGTGACAAGCTGTTTATAAAGTTTTTGTAGCCACTTTCACCTGAAGAAGATTATGGAAAAAAGAATTGAAAAAAGGGCAAGAAAGTGGAATTAATTGGATAGCTCTTTCAAAGACCCAGAACAATCTCTATAAGTGGAATAGCCTCCTTTTGTGAGTAGCTTTTAATGATTTTATTAATAATCCTTAATCAACAAACACAATAGAGTTATGGTTGCACGTTAAGTTCACCACTCACATTTGATCCCATCTTCCTCAGCATAAGCAGCACTCGCACCTTCTGTTGGATGTACATCTCATCGGGAGTCTTCCCGTGGGCACCTTCACGGTTCATCTGCTCAGCTCCAGTTATTCCGTTATCACTTAATGACAGGAAGAGGAAATATTCTTAAATAGCATATTTTTATGCCTTAACACCATTAATGTCACATTCCCTTTAACTCAACAATTACTGCAGAAGACCTATGAGAAGATAATCAAAAACAACCAATGCAGGCAATCAAATTATTTTCAGAGCATGATATTATATTCTCTGATGCAAGATGTAGTTGGTTAAATCCCCAACATTTCCAAGCCCTGGACCATATTTCAGTTTATATACATGGCTCATTATATGCCATTCCACTATTTTTAAACATATTATTTCTCATATCCTCTTAAAACATTGAAGGAAGTCATTTGACCCATCACGCTGACTCTTACATCAATTCCATTATTCTTACTTCCACTCTGATTTCGCTGTAACTTGTATTCTCCTTGACCTCAACATCATCACTTTCATTCCCTGGCAACCTCTCCCCCCCCCCCCCCCATGTCTTCTTAAAGGTTTCTTCCCCTCAGGCAGTTAATCTGATCAACCATTCTAGTTAGGCTCCCCTATCTATTACTCTCATCACTGCATTGTACTGTAAAAACTTTTAAATCACGTTTTATAATGCTCTTTACATTACCTACAGTAGTGGTAATTTACAACAGCTAATTAATGTACCAATCAAACTGTCTTTGGGATGTGGGAGGAAACTGAAGCACCTAAAGAACGTGTAAGCATGACATGGACGGGACAGGTGGCATGGTAGTGTAACAACTAACATAATGCTTTACAGTGACAGTCATTGGGATTCAATTCCTGACACTGTTAGAAGTTTGTACGTTCTCACTGTGACTGCGTGGGTTTCCTTCCAGAGTCCAAAGGTGTACAGATTAGTACATTGTGGGCATACTATAGTGGTGTTAGAAGCAAAATGATACTTGTGAGCTGGTCCCTGTGTTGGCATGTTGACACAAACAATACACTTCACTGTATACTTCGATGTTTTGATATATATGTGACAAGTAAAGCTAATCTTTAAAAAAAATCTTTAAATCTTCAGACATCAGCTGAGGACAGGATGGAACTTGTGTGCTAAGTGCACTATCTGCTGCGTCACTACTCTGCATTCTCCTGTCCGAATCAAAAGACTTCAATTCCTGCATAGAATGTAGCACGCTAAACCTAGACACAACTATTAGCCTGGGTGAAATGAAATTACCCATTCCAGATCACATTCACCTCTGCTAGGAAGTGGGGTACATGTAGTCTCAGTAAGAAGAGAACTAATTGGATTAACTCTATGGTTGAATACTCTGGCAATAATAACGGTCCAGCATCAATATTAATAAATATTACCCAAATAATATAACAAACTGGTGGTAAACAGAGACCCAAAGCAAAAGTGTTATTCTTTTAGGAATTGGGTAGGTAAACACAGAAACATGAAGAGAGCACAAATTTAAAATAAGCAACAGAATCAGGTTTAATATTTCTGGCATGTTGTGCAATTTGTTATGCAGCAGCAGGACACTGGAATACATAATAATAAAAACTAAAATTACAGTGTGTATATATTTTTAAAGTTAAATTGAATAAGCGCAAAAAGAGAAAAAGAAATAGTGAGGTAGTGTTCATGGGTTCAATGTCCATTCAGCAATCTGAAGGTAGAGGGAAAGAAGCTATTTTTGAATCGTTGAGTGGGTGCCTTCAAGCTCTGCCAGTCTATTAGACCACAAGATACATGAGCAGAATTTGGCCATTCAGCCCACTGAGTCTGCTCCACTATTGTATCATAGCTGATTATTATCCCTCTCAACTCCATTCTCCTGCCTTTTCCCCATAACCTTTGATGCTCTTACTAATTAAGGACCTATCAACCTCCACTTTAACTGGAACAGAACCTCCAATCAATGGTTCTGAACTGAAAGCAAATTCAACTTCTGCAGCTAAGGTGACGGACAACACTGCAGCCTAACCTTCACTTGCATTTTGAAGTTTCTTACATTAGCTTACAGTGTGAAAAAGAACATTCAAAGGCTTGTGTTTTTGCCTAAAGTGGAACTCTCTCTCATGAATACCTCCGCCAAATTATGCTCCTTTACAGACTCATTTGCCAGAACTGATGTCACACACTCTTGAGATTGCACATCTTAAAACCAACACATCAGGCAGCATGAATACAAGTCTGCAATGCTGATGATGTACAGCTGACTTCCTGTGAAGTGGTCAACGCACGGAATAACTCTCTTGGGAAAGGGATGCATGGTTATTTTTAGAGCTTGAAATAAATCCTTACAGTGGCTCAACAACTCAGCTTGGTTATCGAAAGAAGTGTGTAATGGTCATAACCCATCTACAATAATTTGGAATGTTGATATACATGATGAATTTTGGAATACCTAACATTTTAATTGTTATATATGCAAATTTCACCTGTGGATTTGTTGGTAGCAATGCCACATGAAATAATGGGTGTAGACTTGTCCCATTCCAGAGATGTAATCACAAATTTCACAGCTGACATTCCAATGTGGTACGGAGGGGTGCTACATTGTTGTAGGTGCCATTGTTTGTATGAAATGCCAAACATGCTTCTCTCTTAAATGGACATACAAAGTCCCATGAGTTACTTCAAAGAAGGCAGTGTGGTATCCATTGATTTTTTTCCTCCTTAGATGTTGTCTGACCCACTGAGTTCCTCCAGCATTTTGCGTGTTGTTCCAGGTTTCCTGAATTATTTCCAAATTTTTAAACTACTTATTTAACTATTTTATATATGTATATATATTTTAATGTAATTCACAATTTTTTCCTATTATCACGTAGCGCATTTTACTGCTCCTGCAAAGTTAACAAATATCACAACATATACCAGTGATATTAAACCTGATTTTGATTCTGATTCCAACACCTGCAGTCTCTCATGTCTCTAGTGTGGTATCTCAGGAGCCTTAGCTAGTACATGTTCCTTAATCAACAACATTAGTTACTTAAAAAGTGTCCGATTATCTTGATATTGCTGTGTACAAACCGACAGCCAAGTTTCCTGCATTTCACTCAATTAATTATTTTTGAAATATTGCAAAAAGCTTGGGAAAGTCATGTAGTGAAAAATATGAAAGACATACCACTTTTCCTCAAACATCTTTTCACTCAGGTGAGCAAATCTTCCTTATCTAAGAAGAGATATTCTGGCATTGAAGAGGTTCAGAAGAATGATCCGGGGACTGAAAGTGTTAACATATGAAGAGTGTTTGATGGCTCTGGGCCTGTACTTAATGGAGTTTAGAACAGGGGGGAATCTCACTTAAATCTATTGAATACTGAAATGTCTAGATAGAGTGTAAGTGAAGAGGATATTTCAGATTAGATTATAGTGGAGGAGTCTAGGACCAGAGTGTACAGCCACAGAATGCAAAGATGCCCCTTTAGAACAGAGATAAAATAGAATTTCTTTAGCCAGAGAGTAGTGAATCTTGGAATTCACTGTAACAAATGGCTGTGGAGGCCGAGTCATTAGGTATATTTAAAGCAGAGGTTGATAGGTTCTTGATTAGTCCGGGCATCAAAGGTTACAGGGAGAAGGCAGAGAATGAGGTTGAGAGGGACAATAAGTGTTTTGATTTATCTATCTACTTAGGGATACAGCATGGACTAGGCCCTTCCAACCCTTTGAGCTACGCTGCCCAGCAAACCTGATGTAACCCTAACCAAATCAAAGGAGAATTTGCAATGATCAATTAACCTACTCAGTATGTCTCTGGACTGTGGGTGGAAATCAGAGTACTCGGGGAAAACCCATGCATTCCATGGGGGGGGGGGGGGGGAAGGATGTACAAACTCTTTACAGAGGATGCCAGGATTGAACTCCGACACCCTGAGCTGTAAGAGCAATAAGAACAATGTGCTAAACTACCATGGCACAGAGCAGATTGATAGGTTGAATGAACTAATTCTGCTCCTGTACCTTACGATCTTAGATAATATACCCTGCAAACAAAGTTCTCCTTTTCCTGCTTTATTTGCAGCAGAGGGCATTTTCAGAATTCTTAAGACCTTCATCGCAGTGAACAATGTTTATATCTGGGTTTAAGCACTGCATCATTTGAATACTTAGAGCGGTTGAGCCCACTCCTACCTTCATACAAACTGGCAGCAGCAAGTCAGTAGACACAAAAGAACAGAAGTCACTTCTGTATCCTTTCTCCCTGAAGTATCTCTAGAGTTGCTGAAACAGGATTGATCTATTAGGCTAACATCAAGGATCGAATTATTTTTAAGTTTATAAGATTAACTTCATTTAATACATGTACATTGAAACATTGAAGTATACAGTGAAATGTGTTGTTATGTGTGAACACCCAACACAGTCCAAGGATGTGTATGTACACAACGCTGGAAGAACTCAGCAGGTCAAGCAGCATCCGTGAGAAATGAGTAGCCAACATTTCAGGCTGAGACCCTTCATCAGGAAAGGGGGGGAAAGAGAGGGCCGAAGCCCAGTAATAGAGATAGGGAGGGGGTAGGGCCTAGAAGTGCCAGGTTGAAAACCAATCAGAGGAAAGATAAAGGAGGGAGGGGATAAGCATGAAAGAACTGTAGAGATAAAGAAGCAGAAAGTTGAATGGGGACAGAGGCAGAGAGGGATCTGGGATAGGGGAAGGGGGTGGGGGAGGGAATTACCGGAAATTGGAGAATTCAATTTTCATACCACCAGGCTGGAGGGTACCCAGACGGTAGATGAGGTGTTGCTCCTCCAACCCGAGTTTGGCCTCATCATGACAGTAGAGGAGGCCATGTATGGACATATCTAGATGGGAATGAGAGGCAGAGTTGAAGTGGGTGGCAACCGGGAGGTCCTGTCTATTGTGACGGACGGTCCACGGATGGGGGCAGCCTGCAAGTGTCATCATGTTTCCGGAAACAGCATAGCATGACCATAACTTACTAACGTTAATCTGTACATCTTTGGAATGTGGGAGAAAAGTGGAGCACCTGCAGGAAACCCATGTGGAGAATGTACAAACTCCATACAGACAGCAGAAGAATTGAACTTGGGTCGCTGGCTAGCTCTGGAATAGTGTAATGCAAACCACCACACTATTGTGCAGTCCATCTATAATCTATAAATATGCAACTCTTCTATTATTTTTAAGGAGGGTAGAGAATTTCTTCCTCTAAGGCAATCCCTTAGATTTGAGGCTGACTTGATTCCTCTCCAGTTGAGGTATCCAAGGAGCACTAAATGGAGGGCTCAGATTCTGCATCAGTGGGGTAGGTGGCACTTGACAAGCAATGGGTCTGGAGGTGATGTGCCCCCTCTTATCATCTTCACGTGGGATTTTCAGTGCCTTTCTGGATGTCTTCCTTCATTTTGATTGGCCACAGGCTAAGACAGGGGTGGGCAAACTTTTTGACTTGTGGGCCACAAAGGGTTCTAAAATTTGACAGGGGGGCCGGACCAGGAGCAGATGGACGAGTGTTTTGGTAATACACCTCATAAGAGAAAATAAAATATCATGGGATATGTAGAAAACATGTGCTTTAATTTCAATTGAAAATGAACAAATGCATTACATCAAAATATCTGTCTTTGAAGTCCCATGGTACTTAGCTATTTATTGAAATGACTTTTAAAACACTGAAAATTAAATGAATAAAATACATCTTTTGTAATAGTAACAGTTATTATTTTAAAGCACTGAAAATCTGTTATCCTTCAAGATATTATCATCATCACTCTCCTCCGGACTGTCTTTATTTCAAAAACGGTAGGAGATGCAGGTCTACTTGTCCTGCTCCTTCTTATTCAATTGTCCCCTGTGCCAAAACTCAACAACGACCAGCACAAGGACAGAACAGTGACAGCGCGCCAGTATGCGGAGCGCGTTATTTGATCTGGAGCGCATTTTTTTATTTTGAGAACGTACGTGCACCTGCGCACTACTCATGTCCATCACTTAACAGAAATGACATGTAACATGCAAGGCTTATTGAAAAAAATATTTTCAAATGCATTTTTTACAATAGACAATAGGTACAGAAGTAGACCATTCGGCCCCTCGAGTCTGCACCGCCATTCTGAGATCATGGCTGATCATTCACTATCAATATCCAGTCCCTGCCTTGTCCCCATATCCCTTGATTCCCCTATCCATCAGATATATACATAACACAACGAAGAAACTTATTTTTAATTTCAGTGGGAACAGTGTTGTTGGTCTCCCTTTTTAGCCAGCGCATCAAAGTCTGGATTTAGTTTTGTTGTGGCGATTCTCAGGATGGATCTGAGGTGTTGTCAGTTAACTTGGATCTGAGGCTGGCTTTGTTGATGTTCATGATGCTGAACGCTTGTTCACACAAATAGGTCGAGCCGAACAAAGAGTAAAGCGCAAATGTGGAGTAATACGCTGCACCTCAACAAAGGTCAATGTATATAGAGTGCGTCATCTATTGGGAAAACGCCAGAATTGCGGGGAAAAAACGTTAACAAGGTTTATTAATATAATTTCATCAAGTTCTGCGGGCCGGATTAAAAAGCTTAACGGGCCGCATATGGCCCCCGGGCCGTAGTTTGCCCATGCCTGGGCTAAGAGTTGCCATGACTTAGTGAGGATTTTATATTTTTCCCCCAAAGGGACTGGCAGAGCACTTTCTCTGAACTAGTAATGTCCTACAATTCTAGAGTCCAGAATAGATTGCTTGTTTCTAGGGACATGAAAGACACAGCCCATCATCATGTACTTCCACCGGACTGTAAATTATCTCTTGCTAATGGCCCAAGAGAGGATGCTGATACTGGTTCCTTTGACATACCAATGGAGTGGACGATTTTGATTGACAGTACTCAAGTTACATCAGCCTATATGATGTTAACTTGGCTTTTCCCATTTTCTTTTCTTTCAGATTTCTGGAAACTGCTGCATTCTGTACTTCACATGTAAAGCACTTCTCCCTTTCGGTCCTCATTCATCTCTCTCCATGTACACCTCAGAATTAAAATCAGCCACAGTTAACAAACGCTCAACTGCCATCCACATCACTCATTCATCCAGACTTCCTGGTCTCAATCCTCTCATAATACATTCCTTTTGTTCTCTCCACCTCTCTGCCATTGAAGCAGAATCTTAGGTGGCAATGAGAAGGTGTACTGGAATGAGACAGATCAGCTGGCCGAGTGATATTGCAACAAAAATCTTGCACTCAATGACAATTAAGACCAAGGAACTGATTGTGGACTTCAGGAAAGGGGAAGTTGTGAGAACACACACCAATCCTCTCGGAGGGTCAGTAGCTGAAAAGGTAAGCAGCAAGTTCCTGGGCATCAACATCTCAGAGGATCCATCCTGGGCCCAACACATTGGCACAATCACAAAGAAGGCACACCAGCAGCTCTACTTTATTAGTAGTTTGAAAAGATCTGGAATATCAGCAAAGACTCTTGCAAATTTCTACAGGAGTGCTATGAAGAGCATTCTGACTGGCTGTATCACAGTCAGGTATGAAGCTACCAATGCCCAGGACCTCAAGAGGCTGCAGATGACCGCAGATTCAGCTAATCCCATCATGGGCAAAAACCTTCCCCTCCATCAAGGCCATTGTCAATAGGCAGTGCACAAAAACAACAAACTTCAAGAAATAGGGTCAGTGATAATAAAACTGATTCAGCTAGATAAAAGGCCATTGACTTGAGACAATGATCTTGGTTCTCTCCATACAGATGTTATTTAACCTGGTGAATATTTCTAGCATTACCTTTTTGTTTCAGATTTTCAGCATCTGCCATTTTTGGCTTTTAATTCATGCTTTGAGATGCAGGTAAATCCATGTTTCCCAAGTGTACAGAGGGATGGGAAACTGCTGCTGCCTAGTAGAACACAAACTTAGTGCCAAGTTTTCCTCAGGTGGCCAAAAGTTGTGCTGAAGCACTGGAGTCAGTCACAGATACTGCACAGCCAGAAACAGGCATTTTGTCTAAGTAGTACAAACAAAGTTTATATATGCTCCACATAATCCTCCTCCCACTCCTCTATGTATCACTCTATCAACATAAATTATTCCTTTTACCTATCTATTCCTTTCCAATAATTTTCTTGATCAAATTTTGTGTAAGAAATATGAAACCAATGCTTGAAAGAAAAGGGTCACATTATGCCATTTTGAGACATCATATGATTTTGTACTATTTGAATTTCAAGTTCAAGTTCAAGGCCACCCTATTTACTTAGCCATACAATTCCGGCCCTTCAAGCCATGCCGCCCCAGCAACCTCACAACCCCAATTAATCCTAACATTATCACAGGTCAATTTACAATGACCAGTTAATCTACCCAGTATGCCTTTGGACGGTAACTGGAGCACCAGAGAAAACCCACATGTTCCAAGGGGAGAACGCACAGAGACTCCGACTGAACGGTGCCAGAATTCAACTCCAAACTCCAGAATATCCCATGTTGTAATAGCATTGCATTAACTGCTACGCTACTGCGGCTCATGGCTATTGTTATTCGACTGTATACATGTACACCACCAAACAAAACAGCATTCTTCCAGACCACGATGCACGATACACTACATATTACTTTGTATTTGTGTTGTGAGTTATATCACCACAAATACATAAACAAGTAATAAAATTAACAAATAAGAAATAAAGAAAGCAATGCAGCTTCACTGCATTCACTTGGAGTTTTAAGTTACCTGAGCAAAAGCTTGGCTGATTATAAAGGAGAAGCTTACAGAAGGAGAAGATTAGACGGGAATTCCAAGGTTTTGGGAACTGAAGGCATGGGTGTTTGTAATGGTATAATTAAACATATGTATCAACAAGAAGCCAGAAGAGGAAGGAGGCAAATATTGAAAAGAGCAGAAATGGGTAGATTGAAATGATGATTTGATTTGAAATCAGCATTCCAAATTAGCCTGGTTCATTTTCTGACATTTATCAGATTAAGGAACAAAATAATTAACCAGATAGCAATGTTCTTTGATGAGATCCAAAGTCATTTGGCTAATCTTCCTAGCATTCAGATGGACAAAGTCTCTCCTCTTTCCATGATGATGCTAGACAAGGAATCAAATAGGATAAATTTGAAAAGTCAAGGAAAGTAAAGCAAAAGAAAAAAAGGAATCTCTAGCTAGGGCATTTGCAAATAAAACACTTAAGACACCAAAATGCCTGAAAATGATACATTTTAATGACTGTGGCATATAATTTCAATTCTGTTGATTGATTCTGAGTCAAAGCATACTTTGGGAAATATTTAGGAAATATTTTGGGAAATATACTTTGGGAAATATATTTTGGAAAAATACTTTGGGAAATATTCATTAAAATCCACAGTGCAGATTTTGGACACACTATTTCTGAAGATCTGAACATACATGATCAAAATGACATTGGACAAAAAGCAACCTGAACAGAACTTGAACATTGGCAAATGACAGGAAACCACTTATCCTGCATTACTTGGGCTTTGCACTTGCTGTAGTGCATTTGCAACTAACCCAAGACCACCTGACCTCTGCGATTGGACTTACAGCTTCCTGACCAACAGAAGTCAACAGGTAAGGATGGGACAGATCACCTTGGATACTCGAATCACCAACACCGGTGCCCCCCAGGGGTGTGTCCTCTCTCCACTGCTGATCTCCCTCTACACCAATGACTGCACCTCCTCCAACCCCTATGTAAAGCTTTTGAAGTTTGCAGACGACACCACCGTCATCGGACTCATCCAGAACAGTGATAGCAGGTGGACCAAATGGCGCTCTGGTGCAGTCGGAACAATCTGGAGCTGAACACGCTGAAGACAAGGGAGATGATAGTAGATTTCAGGAGACATCCCCCGTTACGTCCCCCCTCACAGTCCTCAGCAGTCCTGTGTCCACAGTGGAGAACTTCAGGTTCCTGGGAACCACCATCTCTCAGGATCTGAAGTGGGAGCAGAACATCAGCTCCATCCTGAAGAAGGCCCAGCAGCGGATGTACTTCCTGCGGCTCTTGAGGAAATATAGTCTGCCTCAGGAATTGCTGCCGCAGTTCTATACTGCAGTCATTGAGTCTGTCTTGTGCACCTCCATCACTGTGTGGTTTGGAGCCGCCACCAAGCAGGATAGAACCAGACTACAGCGCACAGTGAGGACTGCCGAGCGCATCATTGGAGCCTCCCTGCCCTCTATTGTGGACCTGTACTCTTCCAGGTTGAAGAAGAGGGCAGGGAACATCATAAAGGACTCCTCCCATCCTGCGCACGGACTGTTTGAACTGCTTCCGTCTGGTAGGCGCTTCAGATCCCTCCAGACTAAGACTAATAGGCACTGGAGAAGTTTTTCCCCTACTGCGGTCACTTTGCTGAACAGTTAACTGCCGGTTAACTATTACTTGGATTGCACTACTTGTATGTATAATCTATATTTTCATTTATATTTATCATTATTATTGTTATGAACAGAGAGACAACATCTGCCGGAAGTAAATTCCTTGTGTGTGCACACGGTACTTGGCGATTAAAGTCTGATTCTGATTCTGATTTTAAACTGCAGTCTATTGGGCCAAATTTCATGTTATTAATAATTAAGTGGTGAATTGGCAGCTCAATAACATTAAAACATTCTTAACATGCATTTAAGGTCATTCTGTTGTCTTATGGCAGTTATTTAGTCATAATATTTTCGCTTAGTAATTCATTTGTTAGTATTTTCTAGTTAGAATTAGAAGTGTTTAAAGTATATTCATTGCCTGTAAAATATATTGGCATGCGATGACGTCACATCCGGTTTCGTCGCGTCTTGTGGGAAAATACCGGTTTGAGATCAACACGAGGGTGGGGGCTCACCACGAGGCAGACCCGAGCAGAAGTTGTTTTGCAAGCATTAGAAATCACAGTGAGAGCAACGCTGTAAGTTAATAGATAATCGATATATTGAACTAAGATGTTAACGCCGATCCTGTTAAAAGTAACGACGGTCGATAATGTTTATGTTTTCGTTAGTTAAAGAGTTGCGGATAGTTTGCATTGAAGTGTATTTAAAGAAGTCAATGGCGTAGATAAACTCTGCCAGTATACTGCACCTTAATGCAATGTAGTTATAGTCACTTTTACAAGTATTTACAATGGAAATGTGATATCAAGAAGGGAACAAATACTGTATCAATCTTGTATTGTTTTATCAACAGTTTTCACCATATGTTGATGTGAAGAGTGAACAGTAAATGGTTAATCTTACTGCGACCTGGTTCTCATTGACTGTGGTTTATCTCGGTGTTTAATTCGGCGTTTCAGTTACACCCGAACGAGAACGCTACAGTGAAAAAGCGGCATTATCAGGTGTTTCAAGTGCTGCAATGTCATCTCGATCCAGCATCAAGTCGATGCCGCCCAGCGACAAGGGCAGTAGAGCGACATCAAGTAAGTCCACCCATGCAAGGGCCAAGGCAGAAGCCGCCAGGGTGTGACTGCGCTACGCCAGACAAGAAGCAGATTTGAAAATGGAACAGGCTGCCAGAGAAGCCAGAATCCAGAAGGAAAAGGCTGCCAGAGAAGCCGAAAACCACAAGGAAAAGGCTGCCAGAGAAGCCGAAATCCAGGCTGCCAGAGAAGCCAGAATCCAGAAGGAAAAGGCTGCCAGAGAAGCCGAAATCCAGTTGGAAATGGCAAGGATATCAACAAAGTTGCAAGTGCTGCAGCTAGAAGGAGAAGAAGAAGCTGCCAAGGCGGAAGCAGAGTACATAGAAGAAGCTGAAGGAATGCATGATCTGGCCGAAGTAAGATCTACTTCAGAAAGGACCAGATTGGAACGCACAGGCGACTATGTCCGATCTCAAATAGACAGGCAGGCTCGTCCTTCCTCTCCATACGTATTCGATAACATCCCATGCCATGAGGAACCTCAGGGAGGCACGATTGCATCACATCCATACGAGGAAGACAATTTACCCTCGCAACTCCGTGATGAAGTCGAGAATGAAAGAGCTGACAACCAATACTTCTCGACACCAAACTTACAAGATTTGGGGAGAAGAGATGCAGAGGTTGAATTCAGGACAGCAAATTCCATAAGAAATGTACGCCCTCAGCCATATACGCGCCAACGTATTTCCCCAGCCTGCATGCCGCTTACAGTTGATCCCACGATGCAGTATTTAGCACGACGGGATCTCGTCACTTCGGGACTGTACCGGTTTGACGATAAACCTGAAAATTACCGTGCATGGTACTCCACATTCACCAACGCTATCGACGGAGTCCAGCTCAGAGCAACCCAAGAGTTGGACTTTATGGCGAAATGGCTGGGAAAAGAATCATGCGAACAGGTGAGACGCATATGTTCAGTGTACATCAACAAACCCGAGCTAACCTTAAGCAAAGCGTGGGAGAGACTTCGGGAGGGCTATGGGGCCCCCGAGGTTATTGAAGCGGCGCTATATCGACGTCTGGAAAACTTTCCTAAGGTGTCAGCTACAGATCACATTAAGTTAAGAGAATTCGGAGATTTACTCATGGAGATCCAAGGCGCCAAAGAAGATGGCTACTCATCTGGTCTAGTATACCTAGATACTCCATCCGGGATTAGACAAGTTGTGGACAAACTTCCATTTGGGCTGCAGGACAGGAGGCTGTCTGTTGCTTTAGAATACAAGTTAGACCACGATGATCGATTTCCTCCCTTTAAGCTCCTCACTAGGTTTGTGTGCAGGGAGGCGAAGAAGCGAAACGACCCTAGCCTCGCGGGTCCAGGAAGCAGTACGATTTACACCAAGCCAGGTAGATCCTCTTCGAATGTTTTCAACATTGATAAACCCGTCTCAGTGCTCAAGACTGAAGCCCTTACAATTAATAATGACCCTAGCAAGTATTGTCCATTGCATAACAAACCTCACCCCCTCAAAGGATGCAGAATGCTTAGGGAAAAACCCCTTGAAGAGAGGATGGCCCTTCTCAAGGAGAAAAGAATATGTTTTAAATGCTGTTCCTCAACCTCTCACCTCGCCAGAGAGTGTACGATCGCCGTGAAGTGTCCGGAATGTGATAGCACTGATCACATCGGGGCCATGCATCTCAGCCTGTCACTGCAAACCGACAACGCTCCTTCACCCCCACAACAGGACGGCAGGGAGGGAGAGGCTCACTCCAGGACAACAGTTGTCAGCTCGAACTGTACAGGAGTGTGCGGTCAAGGTCAGTCAAGCCGTTCTTGTTCCAAGATCTGCCTCACTAAGGTGTACCCTAAAGGAGCCAAAGGCAAGGCCATCAAAGCCTATGCGATTCTGGATGTTCAGAGCAATAGCTCACTAGTCAGTCCAGAGTTCTTTAAATTGTTCAACATTGAGAGTGAGCAGTTCCCATACTACCTCAGAACTTGCTCAGGCAACATGGAAACCCAAGGAAGGAAGGCAGAAGGCATCCAGATCGAGTCCCTGGATGGTAAAGTCGTCATCTGTCTCTCTCCGCTCTTAGAGTGCAATGAAATCATGAATAACCGCACCGAGATCCCGACGCCAAGTGTGGTGCTACACCAGCCACATCTCCACCACATCGCAAAACACATCCCAGAACTGGACCCAAAAGCGGAAATACTCCTGCTATTAGGGAGAGACGTTCTCCGGGTGCACAAGGTTAGGCAACAGGTCAATGGACCACACGACGCCCCCTTTGCACAACGCCTGGACCTAGGCTGGGTGGCGATAGGAGGGGTGTGCCCTGGCAATGTACACAAACCGACGGTTAACACACTCAAGACCAATGTGCTAGAGAGTGGCCGCCATTCAACTTTTCAACCCTGCACAAGTGTTCCGTGCATTAAGGAAGCACAACAAGACGTTAACAAGCGTAAAGTAACTGACGAGACGCTGGGTCAGTCAGTTTTCGTTCAAACTGAGCATGGTAATAAACTCGCTCAATCAGCTCAAGATGCCATTTCCTTAAAAACAAAGGACACCAAGGTCTTCAGAGATGAACCACGCCAGCGCTCACCAAATAACAAAGAGCAGGCAGTCAAGCGGTTCACGTCCTTACAAAAAACCCGGAAAAGGAAACCTGAGATGCAGCAACACACCCGATTGATCCACGAGGGACTGTGCACCCTAATGGCAGAGGTCACAGCCATTATAAATGCACGACCACTCCTACCTGTGTCTTCTGACCCAGAAAACCCCTTCATACTTTCGCCATCAACGCTCCTTACGCAGAAGGCAGGAGCTCCCCCTCCACCAGGAGACTTCTCAGACAAGGATTTGTACACAAAGCAATGGAGACAAGTCCAAGCTCTGGCAAATCGATTCTGGTCTCGCTGGAGACTGCTCAGGGACAAGCAAATCGCCCGCAACAGCTGGCCAATGGCCAGAATCACTGCTACATTCCCTAGAGGGGATGGACATGTCAGGAAGATTGAGTTGAAGACTACTGACTAAGGCGACGTGAAAATTTACAGAAGTTACAGAAGTTATTCTACTTCTACCTAATGACTGATTAAGAGACTAAGTTTTGTACTCTGTTCATTGTGACCTTACGAAGATCAGGCGGGGAGTGTGTTGTCTTATGGCAGTTATTTAGTCATAATATTTTCGCTTAGTAATTCATTTGTTAGTATTTTCTAGTTAGAATTAGAAGTGTTTAAAGTATATTCATTGCCTGTAAAATATATCGGCATGTGATGACGTCACATCCCGGTTTCGCCGCGTCTTGTGGGAAAATACCGGTTTGAGATCAACACGAGGGTGGGGGCTCACCACGAGGCAGACCCGAGCAGAAGTTGTTTCGCAAGCATTAGAAATCACAGTGAGAGCAACGCTGTAAGTTAATAGATAATCGATATGTTGAATTAAAATGTTAACGCCGATCCTGTTAAAAGTAACGATGGTCGATAATGTTTATGTTTTTGTTAGTTAAAGAGTTGCGGATAGTTTGCATTGAAGTGTATTTAAAGTAGTCAATGGAGTAGATAAACTTTGCCAGTATACTGCACCTTAATGTAATGTAGTTATAGTCACTTTTACAAGTATTTACAATGGAAATGTGATATCAAGAAGGGAACAAATACTGTATCAATCTTGTACTGTTTTATCAACAGTTTTCACCATAGTTGATGTGAAGAGTGAACAGTAAATGGTTAATCTTACTGCGACCTGGTTCTCATTGACTGTGGTTTATCTCGGCGTTTAATTCGGCGTTTCAGTTACACCCGAACGAGAACGCTACAGTCATAAATACTGTGGTTAACTTTGATTAACCACAGAGGGGCAGGCTGTCTCTTCAAACACTCTAGAGCCAGGGTCCCCAACCATTTTTATGCAATAGACCCCTGCCATTAACTGAGGGGTCCATGAATTCTAGGTTGGGAACCCTGCTTTAGAGGAAATACAAGTCGTATATACAATATATATACCTGTTGATACTATCTGAGATGGACCTCAGCTGGTTGTATCTTCATTGTCAAACTTACCCAAAATATACATCTGTTAAGGTTTCCAACATGCCACTAGAAGCATCCCATTCTGCCCGAGTTAGTACATTTGTTGTTGAAACCTCCTGGACAATCTCTCTTTCTACCCCCTATAAACTCTGCTGGATTGGTCTAATTGATGTCATTCTGCTATCTCAACACCAGCTGTGTTTGCTAACTGACATAAATTAGCATTCCATTGAGGTATGACACAAAGGACCAGGTTTACAGCGTGTAAATGGGCAGTGAGGCCGAACAACAACAGTACTGTGACACTTGTGCTGAAGGACCCATAAAAGCTTTGGTGTTATGTTCAGTTCTGCAATATAACAATAAACAGAGAATTCTAGTCTATAGAAATGCTGGGGAACTCAGCAGGTCAGGCAGCATCAATGCAAAGGAATAAAGAGTTGACACCTCAGGCAGGACATGAGGATATTTGTGTCTAGTCTATAGAATTTGAAAACTCATGTGCAGTATATTTGGTTGCAGGTTAGTATTTTCCATGAATTGATTATTATATACCAATTAATTTACAAAACTGGGACATGCACTGAAGCAGCATTTCATCTTATTTCTAAGAAGGATTTAAATTATAAATTGTTGAATTGAATAATATCTTTATTTTATGTCAAACAATTCAGATGCTTTCTGTATGACAATGCTATTCTTAAAACTGTTCTTATCCAAAGTCCAGGTAATCTTAAAAGACTAGTTACCGTTTCTCAAGAACAAATTTACTTGGTACAAAAGAACACTGGCGGCCACAATAATTTTACACCAGTGCTGCTTTTAACAGCTGATAGGCTTGACTACTCAATTTGAACAATGCTCAAAAGCGAACAAGCAAATAGCAGCCAAGTTGAACGACAATGAATTTATTTACAAAACTTTTTAAATTTCTTGATCTCCCTCTTCACAGCCCAAATCCTACTTACCTACAAGGATCCATGATTTCCCGTCGCTGGAGTTGCTGTGTGCTCAACTGAGTGGAATCTGTCACCCCACCCCCACCCTTCAGGAATCAGCTCAGTTGAGAACCAAGGGAAATCACAGCACATTTTTGGCCTGTGCTTGAAGACTGTCTATACTGCAGTGACACAAACTCTCATGCGTACAAAATGCCACATGCCGATGCAAAAGTCCTGTGTATTTCTGGGCTGTACATGTATCGCTGTGAAGCTCAACAAACAACCAAAGCAAATTTACTCTGTGAATTGAGTGGTAACTCTTTTGAGTAAATTATGACTTCTGACTTCATGGGAGTGTGAGCTATCACATCTGGTGCAGTGAAACTGCTGTCAATTCTCAGAGCTGTGACAGCATTGAAATATAAAAAAAATGTTACTCTACACATTGTCAAATTGTCAAGTTCTGCTTGTGAGCAAACTAAGCATTTTATTCCATCTGAATGAGAAGTGTTGAACACAGCAAATCAGAATATTCGGTTATTCTGATTTTTCCTGCTGTGACAAACATTTCATTACACTCATATATTATAATTCTATGGTTAGTACAAAGTATGCTGGAACAACAAAGAAAGTAACTCCTAAGAACTAGGCTATGCTTCACACATGCAAGGCACCACGGTTCCTAGGAAGTATTACGGGGAACAGGAAAGGACCATCACATGCAACTCCAAAGTATAAAGGTGAGGAGAAAAGAGATTTATTTTTAAGGCACAGTGAGAGAAAAAAAAATAATTCCCTCTTACATACCAAATGACTGAACCAATGTCAAACATTAAAAAATATGTAAACGTACGAGATTCTACAGATGCTGGAAATCCAGAGTAGCGCAGACAAAATGCTGAGTATTTTGCGCAATAAGTAATAACATAAGAGTAATACAGGATTGGCATGCTCTAATTAACACTCTGGCTCCTGTGTTATTTTGTGTTCATAACATTGGAACTCAGTGCACTGCGGTTACTTTTTAAAGAGAGGCAGTCTGCTCTGTACATTGAGTTTAAATTTAGCTTTACATTTGGCTGCAGTTATCTCCACCTGCTGGAGATGGTCTTGACCTTCTTGCCTTGAGTAATCCAAATTGTTCTAGATAGCAGATATCGTACCAAACAATTTAGCTTTACATCAATACAAACTGAGTAACTAAACAGTCTTGAGGAGTGCTTTTAAAGAAATAATACAGCAACTATATGTTCATTTTAATAAAACAATAACAATCTTTGATTTTTTTCCAGCTGTTCTATAATTACAAAATAAGCTGTTCCTATAAATATAAAATAAATTTGTTGACTGTAAATTGTTTAAAGACTCTTATTGCATCATGACCTATTTATGGTGATGTGAAAGAAAAGGGCGCTTTGTTTTCAAGTAATAAGGCACCTACTCTCCAGCTAACACATGATTTAGTCCGCCGGGTCAGAGTAAATTCTGCAGTGGAGGGTGAGAATAGCTTAAGTGAAATTAAAGGCAGTCTCATTGTGATCTACATAATGAACTTTATTTCTTTTAATTCATTTATAAGCCAGTGAATCTTTACTACAATATTAAATTTTAAAAATATTTTAAAGCTGCAGCTCCACAACATTTTTAGATCTGAGCATGGCTAACAAGGCTGCTGATAATAAGGATGAAAAATAGAAGCACGTTTCTACACAGTCCTTCATTGTCAAGTCAGTTCATCGTGCTTTAAAGTGAGGCATCATGGAATACAAGTAATTTTATTATGTTTCATGCATCTTCATGTTAATGTTAACCAATTAAATCCCAGATCATTGAACTTGCCTTCCTTCAGAGAAAAATAGCAAGAGCTTGTAGGAAAGATTTTTTGTAATTACTTTCCTTTTAAATTCTGTACACGTGGCCTCTAGTTCTACATTCACTGACAAAATAAATAACCTAATGATTTACCTACTCTCATTATCTTAAATATCTGCAATATTATCTCATCAAATGAAAATAAACACCCTTGTTAGCATTTTTCTTTATGAATTATTTAATTGGTGAGTTTCCTCTAAACCCTTCATAATCCCCTAGAACCAGCAACATTATATATAACGCACAGAGTAGCTATTCAGACACATATTCCGATAATGTCTAGAATTTTGCTTTACAGATAAGTGTTTCATGATACTAAATGTTTTCTTCAAGTGAAATTGCTAAAATTCTTCCCACACTTTGCCAGCAAATGTCTTACCATTCCCCCCAGACTGCTCCCTTAATTATTACCATTAAAATTCATTTACACAGAACAATGTAAATCCAGTGTTATGTCTTGTAGAAGATGATCAACTAATTTTCTGGCTGAGTATTATTACTAAATTCTAGGATTACAGATAGGTTTCAACTAAGTTCACAGATCCAGATTCATGAGCAACACTAGTAATTGTTATCCCAGGAAGTGATACCTTCCACTTATCAACACTGAACCTCTTTGTGCATCTGCCAGGACTTCACCTACTTCACGAGCTTTAACCTTTTCTGCAGGTTTAACAAATTACAAATACTTTGGAAATCCAAGCAAATGACATACAATGAATTAGTATTTACAATTAGTACAGTAAACATACTGCTGAACTGTGACCATTCTAAAAGCAATCTAACTGCAATCCACATCAAGTTATGAACTCTACATTCAGGTAATGCGAATGTCTAATCAGCCAATATGTGGCAGCAACTTAATGCATAAAAGCACGCAGACATGGTCAAAAGGTTCAGATGTTGTTCAGTTTAAGCATCAGGCTGGGGAAGAAACATGATTTAAGTGAATTTGACTGTGGAATGACTGTTGGTGCCAGTGGTCTGAGCAGCTCAGAAACTGCTGATTTCCTGGGATTTTCACTCGCAACAGTTTCTAGAGTTTGCTGAGACTAAGGTGAAATGCCTTGTCAATGAGAGGTCAGAGGAGAATAGTCTCTGAGAGAAAGGCAACAGTAACTCAAATAACCATGAGTTATAACAGTGTGTGCAAAGGAGTATTTCTGAACACACAAGTAGAACCTTGAAGTGGATGGACTACAGCAGCAGAATTCCACACTGAGTTTCACTCCTGTACTTAATAAAGTGGCCCCTGAATGTATATTCTAGAAATAAATTAATCAGCCAAAATAATAAACTACCACAAAGGCTCATGTTTGCCTTTAATAACAATTGCATCTCAACAGAAGAATCCTGATCTACTGTTCTACATATGCCAAGGGAGTTTACCTCCTTCCTCTTCCACTTCAATTGTTATTTTCTTCTTAATAGAAACATAGAAACCCTACAGCACAATACAGGCCCTTTGGCTCGCAAAGCTGTGCCAAACATGTCCTTACTTGAGAAATTACCCAGGGTTACCCATACATAGCCCTCTATTTTTTTGAGCTCCATATACCTGTCCAGGAGTCTCTTAAAAGACCCCATCATATCCACCTCCACCACCGTCGCTGGCAGCCCATTCCACACACTCACCACTCTCTGCATAAAAAACTTACCCCTGACATCTCCTCTGTACCTACTCCCCAGCACCTTAAAGCTGTGCCCTCTTGTGCTAGCCATTTCAGCCCTGGGAAAAAGCTTCTGACTTAGTGTACTATGAAGTACTGCAGCTCTCCAGCCCCTTTTAATGGCTCACCTTAATTCACAATGCTCACAATGAAACCTACAGACCCGCTACTGTCAACCTACCTTTTAAATGATGCCAGTGTTCTCAGCTTCACTGTTTCAGAAAATTAATAACATTCACCTTTGTATGCTACATTTCTTGCTGCCACTCTAAAAGCTTTACAAACCTTAAGTAACTTTCCCAACAGTTATAAATTAACTGTAAGTAGTGTTTTCACAAACATTTCCATCTTGTTGGTTTCTGCCTCTGCCATAATATCACATTTCAGCCAAATGGTCCATGAATTTTTGATACTTTCTTATAATTCATGTTCTTAGTTGAATGATTCATTCCCACATAGCGAATAGTGAATTCACATGGTGAATGTCTTCCTTTGTTAGTGAAATACCAGAACAGGAAATTAAATGTTCATTCAGGCCACAGCACTCTACAGTTTGGCCACATCTTTCCCTAGACTTGTGTTTTACGGCACTCCTTCTAAGGTTCAATTGGCTTTGTCAACTCAAAATCAGGTCTAATACCACTGAAGTACATACACACAGATATCTCCCTCTATCTCTATTTACACGTACAATGCAGAATAGGCCATTCCGGCCTTTCAAGTCACACTGCCCAGCAACCCACCTATTTAACCCCAGTCTAGGAAATTTACGATAACCAATCAACCTACTAACCAGTACATCTTTGGACTGTGGGAGGAAACTGGAGCACCAGAAGAGAACCCATGCACTCCACAGGGAGGATGTACAAACTCTTTACAGAGGATGCTGGGATTGAACTCCAAAATCTGCCTCCCTGTGCTGTAATGACCATTACGCTACAGTGGTGCCTGATATACTGTATATATTTATATAAAAGCAGGCAAAAAAGAGAGCAAAAAGAAGTGTTCATAGGTTGGTTTATTGTCCATCCAGAAATCTGATGGCGGAGGGGTAGAAGCCATTTCTAAAATTTTGAATGTGTGTCTTCAGACTCCTGTACCTCCTCTTTGATGGGAGTACTAAGAAGAGGGCATATCCTGCGTGATGGGGGTCTTTAATGATGGATGCCGCCTTTTTAACTCAATGCTTTTTGAAGTTGTCCTCAATGCTGCGGAAGCTAGTGCCTATGATGGAGCTGGCTGAGTCTGCAACCTTCTACAGCCTTTTCCAATCCTGTGCAGTGGCCTCTTCATACCGGACAACCAAGCAACCAGCTAGAATGCTCTCCACGGTCTATTAAATATTCCATATTTTTTGACCTTCAGTAATCTGCTCTGTTTTAAGCATGCACTTATTGAATTTCATCTGCTCCTTCCCTACACTCTGCCTTGCTCAGTTTGCAATTTTGAAGTTGCAGCCTTTAATTTTGGTGTTCTAAATTTGTTGTTGATTTTTCTGCAGATACCAGTCATTCATGGCCATTCATAATATAGGGGAGAGGAAAACAATGCATAACATTGGGACGTAACAATAGGGAGCAGTTAGCGTAACACCATTACAGTGCCAGCAACCAGGGCTCAATTCCACTGCCTTCCTGTAAGGAGTTTGTACATTCCCCCCGTGACCATATAGCATCCCTCTAGCGGTTTTGGTTTCCTTCTACATTGTAAAGACGTACAGGTTAGTAGGTTAATTGGTTACATAGGTATAATTGGACGGTGCAGGCTCACTGGGCCAGAAAGGCCTGTTACCAGGCTGTATCTCTAAATCAAATAAATATTTCATAACAGCATCTGTCCACAGACAAATGCAGATGCAAAATGAACGATGGAGCTGGTACCACATTTGTCCTTCAGTACATTTAACCCCTAGTTACTTTAGATGAGCTAATTTATAGGACTCATCGTATAACTGTAGAATGCAGGCTAATCTGCAGCAATTAAATTTCTTCGCAATTTCAGCACTTTGAAACTAAATACAATTAGAAATTACATGTGTTATGCAAGAATCCAATGTGAAAACCAAACCTAATTGTATTCAGTTCTTATTCAGGCTCTAGAGATCAGCTACACCAAACAATCTGCAGGAGGAAGTCACTGGGCTGAGCGACATCAGTGGGGGTAAAGGAATTGTTGATAATTCCTCTTCTCCCCACCCCTCCTCCAGATGCTGCTCAGCCAGTTGAGCTCCTCCAGCAGATTGTTGCTCAGATTCCTGCATCTGCAGTGTTTTTGTTCTCTCACCCCCTCTCTCTCCCAACACTAGCTTACTGAGAAGCTACATATTAAATGGAGTTTAGAATAAATTCAAGAGAGGAGCACAGAATCTGCTAAGCTTCAAACACCGGTCCTCTGAATTTATGCACAGAAAAATTTTTGGCTTGCCTCTGCTTTAAGGGAATTATTTCATTGGTCAGCTGTCAGAATAAATTAAACCTCCACTGGGCAAATCAGTGGCCAGGCCAGCTACATGTCTGTGAAACTACTGAAGACATTTTTTTGGTCATCTCTCAACCTTAGCTCAGATTTCATTTTGTAACTACAGTACTGTGAAACAGTCTAAGGCACATATATACAATTAGGGAGCCTAAGATTTTCCCACAGTACTGTATTTGTCGATGCGGAACAAACAGCAAGTTTGTAAATCTGGTGGGAGCAAAGGATGTTGGGAATGGTGAGGGTGGAGCACCACAGGAGGGGAGTGGGACAGGTAGCAGAGAAGGAGTGCCAGGGGCAAGTGGTGGTATGGATGAAGACAGACTCAGCCCTGAGGCACCAGGCAAGGTCACTTGATTATAAACAATTAGTTTATAAATCATTACAGAATGTCTTTCTGGTACTTCCTGCTCCCTTCCTCTTTTACCAACCATGATTCCTCGCTCCCTAACACTCTCAATACACGATAGAGACCCATATCAGAATCAGGTTTATCAACTCTCACAAATGTTAAGAAATTTGTTTTGTTGTGGGCAGCAGTACAGTGTAATACATAAAATTACTACAGCACTGTGCAAAAGTCTTAGACTTCCTGGCTGTATGGATGTGTCCAAGTCTTTTGCACAGTAAAATATTTGTATATTAATACTGATCCCACTCAGCTCAAACAACTTCACTAATAGCTGAAATAAGATTATCATTTATTCTTAATGCAATAAGACAATGTTAAAAATGGCAAAAATTCTAATTAACACTTTCACCATACAATTACAATCTGAAGAACAGAATTTATAGGCAAAATTACCACACATAAGTCAATAGATTTTTCTAAAATGCTGTCTAGAAAATGCCACTTGCCATTTTAATGGAAACTATGGTAAGAATGATGTCATTTTAAATTGCCAGTTTTATAGTTTAAATCACTGACCATTTTTATTCATTTCAATGGAGAAAGGATCTTAGCTTAGAGAATCAAGAGGCAGAATCCATTAGTGTGATAAACAGCAAACAGTAATAAACACTGGTGAGCATTGTCTATAGTCCCCTCAAACAGTGATGATGTAGGGCATAATACAGAACAGGAAATTAGAGGTTAATTACATTTAGCAAGGGTAATCCAATGATCATGGAGAATTTTTATCTGCATACAGACCAAGCAAACCAAATAAGTAATAATACTAAAAAGTGATTATGTATAAGAGTTAGTTTTATTAATTGGCGAGTTGAGCATCCATCTAGGTAGGGCAGGACTTCCCAACTTTTTTATGCCATGGACCAATACTATTAAGTAAGGGGCCTGTGGACCACAGGTTGAGATCCCCTGAACTAAGCGGTATTTCAGAGGCAATATTTTTTAATTTCATCTTTATTTAGATCCAACATTGTAACAGGCCATAATGGCTCATTAAGCCCTTGCCACCTAATTAAACCCATATGTCCAATAAACCTATAAACCCATAAGTCATTGGGATGTGGGAGGAAACTGGAGCATCAGAAAAAAACCCACGGTCACAGGTTAAACGTACAACAGACAGAAGCAGAAATGAACCCAGGTCGCAGCCGTTGTAATAGTGTCACACTAACCAGTACGCTACGGTGCTGCCCCCCGTGCAATGAAAAAAGTTTAATTAATAATTTGGTAATTAAGGGGCCTTTAGGGAAGAGTAATCATAACAGGACAGAATTTTAAATGAAGATTGAAAATGAATTTTATCAACCTGAAACCATGGTCTAAACTCAAGGCAAAGTGAGTTTATGTGAGATCTGAATTGACCAAGGTAGATTGGGAAACTACATTGAAAGGTATTGTAGCGATGTACTACATACAGAGCTAGAAACAACGACACGCAGTCAAGTAAGTCGTTTCAAGACTAGTTTATTCAAACTTCGCGGCGCTGGCTTTTAATCCCTAGTTCCCGCTTTCTCCGGCAGAAATGACGTCAGAGGTGCATTACCAAAGTCTCTCCCTGCGCGCGGGCTATTTGTGAGCCGGTTCGCCTGCACAGAAAGTGGGTCGCCACAGTATTACAGTAAATAGCAATAATTAAAACACTTAAAGAATGCATAATTCTCAGCAAATATATGCTGTGAATTAAGGCATATTAAGAATTGCTTAATGAACAATAATTTAGCATTACAGCACAAAAACCAACAGAATTGGACTAGTCGTGGCTAACTTGAAGTGTTTAAGGTAGTATTAGCAAACAAAAAAAGGCTTACTATATTGCCATCAAAAATAGTAAGCTTGGGGAATGGGAACCCTTCAGAATTCAGTAAAGAAGGGCCAAGATATTTTCAAGATAAAGGAAAGCAGAAATCAAGAGTGATCTAATAAATCAGAATCAGGTTTATATTGCTGGCATGTGTTGTAAAATATGTTAACTTGGCAGCCGCAGTTCAATGCGATAAATGATACAATAGAAAGAAAAACAAATAAGTAAATCAATTACAGTAAATATATATTAGTGCACAATTAGAAATAATATATATAAATTTAAAACATGAGGTAGTGTTCATGGGTTCAAAGTCCATTTCAGAATTGTAATGCAGAGGGGAAGAAGCTGTTTCTGAATCACTGAGTGTGTGCCTTTAGACTTCTGTACATCCTTTCTGATAGTAGCAACGAGAAGAGGGCATACCCTGGGTGATGGGGGTCCTTAATAACAGATGTCACCTTTCTGAGGCATTGCTTCTTGAAGATGTCTTGGGTACTACAGAGGCTAGTACGCAAGATGGCACTGACTAATTTTATAACTTTCTGTTGCTTTGTTCGGTCCTGTGCAGTAGCAAATCCACCTTCTCCCACCCCGCAACCAACCATCCCCATACCAGACAGTAATGCAGCCTGTCATCACTGAACACAAGAAGACAGTAAAAGTTCCTCAGGATACATAGAAGAGAAAATATTAGCAAAGGTCAACATTATTGATAGAGACTGGAGCAATTCTATTTGGGAATAAGGAAATGACAGAAAAGCTAAACAAATATTTTGTGTCTGTCTTCACAGAAGATACTGAACCTCAAAAGCAGTAAGTTTAGAATGAATGAGCAACCGAAATAAGTTTAACATTAGCAAAAATGTATTGGAGTGATAAATGGAGAAAATAATGATAAATTCCCTAAGATTCTAAAAGAGAGCTATCAAAATAGTGACACATTGCTTGCCATTTTCCAACTTTCTACATCCTAGAAAGTGTCCCACAGATTGGAAAGTAGCAAATATAATCCACTATTTCATAAATTGGTAACTACAGGCCAGGTTGCTACTGATGTCAGACTGAGCTGTTGCCAGATCTATTTCCTAACACAATAGATTCTACAGATGCTCGAAATCCAGTGTGAAACACACAAAATTGCTGAACGAACTCAGCAGGTCAGGCAGCATCTATGGAGAGGAATAAATAGTTAATATTTTGGGCCAAGACCCTTCATCAGGACTGGAAAGGGGTACAGAAGCCAGAATAAGATGGCGAGGGAAGGGAAAGGAGGATAAACTAGAAGGTGTTAAGTGAAGCCAGGTGAGGGGGGGATGCAGGTGGTTTGGGGAGGGGATGAAGTGAAAAGCTGGGAGGTGAGAGATAGGAAAAGGGGAGAAAAGGAAGGAAGGGCACCAGAGGGAGACCAGAAGGGAGAATGGAAAAAGAGAGAAGCAGGAGAGGGAGGAAATTATTAGTTGGACATATCAATGTTTATGCTGTAAGTTGAAGGCTACCCAGACAGAATACGAGGTGTTGCTCCTCCAACCTACTTTCTTTCGCTAAGCAGTCTCTTAAGATTAAGGATTATTTGCTAGATTTGTAGATTCCTATAAGGCCAATGCTACTGATATTTCCACACATAAGCAGGGGGTCCATATGAAACAAGGAGCATGTAGTTTGTGAGATGGTAGGAATAGATGCTATTAGAAAGGCAAGAGTAAAGCTGCAATGTTCCATTTATACAAGGCTGTGGTGAGATGGCTTCAGAAATATTGTCAGAAATTTAACAGAACGGACATGCACTGTAACACACAACCCAACATTTGCATGGTATGAGTTGTCCCCTGGAGACTTCTACAAGAATGACCATACACTGACTGCACCGGATAGAGCCAAGGCCATGTGACCAGACAACATCCATACTGTTGCACTAAAGGCAAGTGTTCCAGAACTAGCTATGCTCAAGTCAAACTGTTACAGTATGATATAAAATCCAACTATTATGGATGCCCAACTATGTACTATTTCAAAAATAAAGACAAATTAAATTCATAAATTTGCAAGGGGAGTCCACTTAGTGACACTCTAGCAAGTTCTGCTACTCAGCTGAAAACCTCTGGCATGTCTACAAGCATCAGCAGATTTTAGTACATTTAAAAAAAAATCTTATCCACTTTGTATTTTTGGTTGACTTGGATTATTCTGACACTTACAACCCCAACCTCTGGAGTATTTGCATGCTTGGCTACTGGGTTACCTCCCAACATCTCGTTGCACCCCTTCTCCACGTTCATCTCACCAGAACTGATATACGTGATATTACTGAATGGCACTGTGGCACAGTGGGTGAACCTGCTGCCCCACTGCACCAGAGACCCAGATTCAATCCTGACATCCGGGGTGCCCATGTGTGGAGTTTGAACGTTTTCCCGTGACTGTGTGGGTTTTTCCTGAGTGCTTGGTTTCCTCTCACATCCAACGACGTGTGGGTCAGCGAGTTAACCATTTCTGTATTCCTCTAGAAAGGGAGTTCCTAACCTTTTTTATGCCATGGACTAATAACCCTGCTCTCGTGTGTCGAGGAGGAGAATCTGGTGTGCTACTATAGTGTAGCAGTTAGATAATGCTATTACAGCTCACCCACCATCCACCAATAAATCAGTGAATCGCACTGTGTGGGTGCAGGTGCCAGTCACCGCCTAGTGGCTCGCTTGAGAGACCACAGGGGACGGACTTACATATTAACAGATCTCCACTACCTAAAATCAATTACATTCCACTGGAGAACTGAAGAACAAAAAACTGCCCAACAATCTCCTTTCCTAACCTACGTTACATTGAACATAACAGAACAGTACAGCCCCATCAGCCCATGACATGCCGACCTTTTAACCTACTCTAAAATTAATCTAACCCTTGGGGTGGTGAGATACATTACAGACTTCCAAAAGACGGTTAGTTAAGCATGTGAATGTGAGGAAAATGGAAGGGTATGGATATGGTGTAGGCAGGAGATCAAGTAGATTGCCCATTTGATTGCTAATTTAATTGGATCAGCACAATATTGTGAACTGAAGGGCCTGTTCCTGTGCTGTGCTGTTCTATCAATGCTGGAGGAACTCAGCAGGTCAGGCAATGTCTGTGGGGGGAACAATCAATGTTTTGGACCAAGACTCTTCATCAAGACAAATTTGCCACTGTCAGTTGGTTGTTTCTTAGGCACTTGAAAAATACTCCACAAATGACAAGTTTTAAAATTCCTTAAGCAATGTTAACAACTTGAACTTGTAAAGCATTTCTCACAGAGCAATAAAATACATCCTAATACTTGATATTTTTTAATCACAAAAATGTAATGTTGAACCACATAAAGAAATATATGGACAGATTGCCAAAACCTTGGTCACAGACCACCTTAAGGAAGGAATGCAAGCTGGGGAGGTGAAGATAAATATAGAAGGAATCCCAGAACTTGGGCTTTGGCAGCTGAAGGCATGACCACCAGGAATGGAGCAATTAAATCCATGGATGATTGAGGCCAGAAATAGAGGGGCATGAGAGTCTCAAAGGGTTATGAAGCCAGAGGAGACTGCAGAGAGAAAAAGGGTCAAATTAAATTACAATCAAGATCTCAAACATTTATAAGGTAAGAATTTAATTGGCCCAAAGTTTGTTGAAGGCTTTCAGAAGATTTTTGTGCATGTAGTTAATTTGATAGTAACCACATAACATATTTCAATTGACTAGAGAAACACAATGTATCATGGAGTGTATCTGATTCCAAAGCACCAATCCCCAATCCTGTGATTTCTCAACTCTACATGTTGCAGCATCACGTGCCCTTGAAGTAGATAACCAATTATAAATCCTTGATCCCCTTGAGGGTGTCAACTGAGCTTGCAGCTGTAGTTCTTTCTAAAGTTACCAGGCATTATTAAAATGTAACATGAACCATTGCCTTAAGCTCTGTTTTCCACTCCAAGGCTGTATTGTTTAGTGAAGCATCATAGTTTTTATATATTTATCATTTCAACTGGACATCCCCATAACCTTATTGAATGGTTTCAACACTTCCTACATCACAGAGTTGCGCAGCATAAAATCACGCCCTTTGTCCCACTGCATCTTTGCCAACCATCATGTCTGTCTTTTCTAATCCTACTTGCCTGGGCTAATTCCATATCTCTCTATGCCCTGCTTATTCAAGTAATCTGTCCCGATTCCTTTGTCCTTTCTATTCCTGTCTTCACCACCTTCTCTGAGAGCTAGTTTCAAATATCAACTATTCTTTGTGTGAAAATTTTACCCCTTAAATCCCCTTTAAACTTCCTCGATCTCATCTTAAACCTAACCCTCATTAGTGGGAAGCAGGCTCTGTTAATGCATTTCCATACCCTTGAACAAGCTCAGGATAACAACCTCATAAATGGAAGTATTTTGACGAGTCATCACTTGTAGGAAACATGGAATCCAATTTGACCATCACAACCTCCCAAAAACAGCAGTACAGTAATCAGACATGGGAGCAGAATTAGGCCATTTGACATAATGAGTCTGTTTCGCCATTCAATCATGGCTCATTTATTAATCCCCTGAACCTCATTCTCCTGCCTTCTTCCTGTAACCTTTGATGCCCTTACTAATCAAGAACCTATCAACCTCTACTTTAAATATACCCAATGACTTAGCCTCCACGTCTGTCTGTGCCAATGAATTCCGCAGATTCACTGGCTAAAGAAATTCCTCTTCATCTCTGTTCTAAAGGGGCATCCTTCTATTTTGAAGCTGAGCCTTCTGGTCTTAGACTCTCCCGGTATTGGAAATATCCTCTGCATGTCCACTCAATCTAGACCTTTCTATATTAGGTATATTTCAATGAGATGTTCCCCCCCACCCCACCACCACTCCCTTTCATTCTTCTAAACTCCAGAGAATACAAGCTGATACAATAATTCTTAAATAAATATTGGTTAATATAAATTAATTTTACATACTTCTGCAATATCATTCTACAGCCTCCTTTGCTCTAGTTTTATTCCACAACTTCCTGTTGGCACCAACCATACCCTTACCTCCAACCCTTGAACAATTACTAGAAACATATAAATGTGGGCTGATTAAACAAATATGCCAATTCAGTGTTCACAAACATCATAAAATATGCAGTCATTTTATTAAATGTATTGAAATGAAGCAGACAATAGAAAATGTCCACAAACAGCAGAGAGATAGAAGTTCAGGTAATTGTGGAAGAGATATTGATTAGAATATGGTTCCTCTTCAAACAGTACCAGTGATCTTTAGTGCTTTCACAAAGTAGGATGGTTGTAGCTCAACTTACATTCAAAAATGCTTTCATTTTGAATTAAATATTATTCTAGAAAATCTCAGTTGGTCAAGCAGCATCTATGGGTAGAAAGGAACTGTCAATGACTCGGGGTGAAACCCTGCATCAAGACCCTCCTGTACCTAATAAAGTGGCCACCGAGTGAGCGAATGTGGGGTCTTCTGCTGCTGTAGGCCATCCACTTCATGGTTCGATCTGTTGAGCATGCAGAGATGTTCTCCTGTACACCAATGCTGTAACTTGTGGTTATCTGAATTACTGTTGTCTTCTTGTCAGCTTGAACCTGTCAGCAGTTTCTGAGATACTCAAACCACCTCATCTGGCTTCAACAATCATTCCTCGGTCAAAGTCACAGATCACATTTCTTCCCCATTTTGATGCTTGGTTTGAACAACAAATGAACCTCTTGACCATGCCTGCATGATTTTTTTGCATGCCACATAACTGGCTGCCTAGATATTGGCATTAACAAAGTGCACAGCTGTAAGGTATATCACTCACTTAACAGCTCCCCAAAACTGTGTGCTCACATACACATGCATGGGCTCGCTTACGCATTGTCCTGACTTTGGTGCATGCTGCTGGTCAGCAAACCTGACACCTGGATTACATTTTACCAAACAAGTTAACTCTTTGCAGAGAGAAAAAAAATGTGAAATTTGTTCCTCCGATCTGGCAAAAGCAGAAATTTTCCCATTACTTTTCAGCTACAGGATGTTTACAATCAAAAGAATGAACAGAAGCGAAAATAATTTATTGAGAGACTATGGATATCAACCCATAACAAGCACAATATCAACATTTGCATCCTACAAAGCTTCAGACAAATTGTTTGAACTACTATAAACACAAGAAATTATGCAGATAAGGAAAATCTTGAGCAACACACACAAAATGTAAAGCTTAGTAAACTGCAATCAAACAGAGACTTTGACCCTCTACTTGCTTAGGAGTCTGCAGAGATTTGAATGACATCAAAATCATTGACAAACTTCCACAGATGTGTAATGGAAGGTGTACTGACTGGCTGTATTACAGCCTAGTATGGGAACACCAATGCCTTTGAACATAAAATCCTTCAAAAGGTAGTGGATAAGGCCCAGTACATCATGGGTAAAACCCTTCCAACCACTGAGCACACTTACAAGAAATGCTGTAGGAAAGCAGCATCCATCACCAGAAATCCTTGTAACCCAGGCCATGCTCTCTTTTTGCTGCTGCCATCAGGTCAGGGGTGGGCAAACTTTTTGACTTGTGGGCCACAAAGGGTTCTAAAATTTGACAGGACCAGGAGCAGATGGACGGAGTGTTTTGGTAATACACCTCATAAGAGAAAATAAAATATCATGGGATATGTAGAAAACATGTGCTTTAATTTCAATTGAAAATAAACAAATGCATTACAACAAAATATCTGTCTTTGAAGTCCCATGGCATTTAGCTATTTATTGAAATGACTTTTAAAACACTGAAAATTAAATGAATAAAATACAGCTTTTTTTAATAGTAACAGTTATTCTGTTATCCTTCAAGATATTATCATCATCACTCTCCTCCGGACTGTCTTTATTTCAAAAACGGTAGGAGATGCAGGTCTACTTGTCCTGCTCCTTCTTATTCAATTGTCCCCTGTGCCAAAACTCAACAACGACCAGCACAAAGACGGAACAGTGGCCAGTATGCGGAGCGCGTTATTTGATCTGGAGTGCATTTTTTATTTTGAGAATGTACGTGCACCTGCGCACTACTCATGTCCATCACTTAACAGAAATGACATGTAACATGTAAGGCTTATTGAAAAAAATATTTTCAAATGCATTTTTTACATAACACAACGAAGAAACTTATTTTTAATTTCAGTGGGAACAGTGTTGTTGGTCTCCCTTTTTAGCCAGCGCATCAAAGTCTGGATTTAGTTTTGTTGTGGCGATTCTCAGGATGGATCTGAGGTGTTGGTCAGTTAACTTGGATCTGTGGCTGGCTTTGTTGGTGTTCATGACGCTGAACGCCTGTTCACACAAATAGGTCGAGCCAAACAAAGAGTAAAGCGCAAATGTGGAGTAATACGCTGCACCTCAACAAAGGTCAATGTGTAGCGGTGTGCTACATGCAGCGCTAAAATTACGACACGGAGTCGGTAACTGCAGTCGAAGAAAAAAAAACTTTATTCGAAATCCCCAGCCTCACTTTTAAGCCTCCCTCAACCTGCCCGCCCCCCCCCCCCCATGGCGCAGAGGCTCCAAAGCTCTGTGCTCGCAAATCCCCGCAGGCTACCTCCCTTAGCCGGAACGCTGGCTAATTGTGAGCTGGTTCGGATGTGCCAGGAAATGGGTCACCACAAATGTATATAGAGTGCGTCATCTATTGGGAAAACGCCAGAATTGCGGGGAAAAAACGTTAACAAGGTTTATTAATACAATTTCATCAAGTTCTATGGGCTGGATTAAAAAGCTTAACGGGCCGCATATGGCCCGCGGGCCGTAGTTTGCCCATGCCTGCATCAGGAAGAAGGTACAAGTGCTTCAGGACTCATACCACCAGGTTCCAGCACAGTTACTACCCCTCAACTATCAGGCTCTTGAACAAAAAGAATAACTACACTCATCTATTGAGATGTTTCCACAACCAATGATCTCACCTTAAGGACTTTTTACCTTGTTATTTCATGCTCTTGTTATTTATTTATATTTGCATTTGCACAGTTTATATACTCCAGGTTACTGAGAGCCAAGACATGAGATTGCTGGGACCTTGACCAATATCTTCAAGTCCTCTCTAGCCAGAGACAAGGTCCTGTAGGACAGGCAAGCAGCTAACGTGGTAACATTATTCAAGAAGGAAAGCAGGGAAATTCCTCAAAACTATAGACTGGTGAATCTCATGTCAGTGATAGGGAAGTTACTGGAGAGAATTACTGGAGGGATAATACTGGAGGGATGGGATTTATGTGCATTTGGAGAACTATGGCCTAATTAGGGAGAGTCAGCATGGCTTTGCGTGGTGCAAATCCTATCTTACTAAATTGATTTAGATTTTTGACAAGATGACGAGGGGGCTTAATGAAGGTAGAGCTGTGGATGATGTTTACATAGTTCCAGAGGATTAAGATGTATGGTGAATTGGCCATTTGGATTCAGAACTGGCTTGCCACAGAAGAGGGTAGTGGACAAAGGGACTTATTCTAGCTGGACGTCTGTGATTAGTGGTGTTCCGCAGGGATCTGTACTGGGACCTCGACTGCTGTAATGTATATAAATAACCTGGATGAAAATGTAGATGGGTGGGTTAGAAAGTTTGCAGATGATACAGAGATCAGGTAGTGTTGTGGATAGGGTAGAAGACAGGCAAAGAATACAGTGGGATACAGATCAGTTGCAGATATGAGTGGAGAACTGGCAGATGAATAAAATCTACTCAAGGTGCAGACAGATAGTATTTTGTATTGACAGCTGAGCCAGCTAAGGAAATATGCTGTCACTGTAATGTCCATTTCAATATACTTTTAAACACAAAGGAGACTAGAGTATTGTAGTCAAACTAGTCATGAAAACTTCAAACAGGAGACAGTGAAGATTTCAATGTTTATAGATAAAAGCAAATAAGTTTTATTCTTGAATGCTCCTTGGATTCAAGGGGCAGGTAATGATGGCACTGAACGCTCCTGCATTATTAAAAGCTACACAACCCTTTATTTAGCTTCCAACTCAATCACATTCCACCTGAATAAAATAAAATTGTGTGAAAAGAATCACTTTCAAGGACTCTACAAGAGGTCGCCAATATTATTATTTTTTAGTATTTGCACAATTTGTGAAGATTTTTGAAGATCGGTTGCTTGTTAGTCTTTGTGCGTATTCTACTAAGAATGCCTGCAAGAAAATGAATCTCAGGGTTGTATATGGTGACTTTCTGCGACTTTAGAAAAATGACAAGGATCTCACGGAAACCTATCAAATATTGAAAGGCCTAGATAGAGTGCATTGGACAGAATGTTTCCTATAGTGGGGTTTAGGATCCAAAGGGCACAGCCTCAGAATAGAAGGAAGCCACTTTAGAAGAAAGATGTAGAGGAATTTCTTTAGCCAGAGAGTGGTGAATCTGTGGAACTCATTGCCATATACAGCTTTGAAGGCTATGTCGTGGGGTATATTTAAAGTGGACATTGATAGGTTCTTGATTACTCAGGACATCAAAGGTTATGGGGGAGGGGAAGGCAGAATCATGGGGTTGAGAGGGATAATAAATCAGCCATAATGAAATGGCGGAGCAGACTCGATGGGCCAAATGGCCTAATTCTGCTCCTATGTCTTATGATCTTACTATGTGCATCTGGTCAGCACAGACTTTATCGGGCTTTTCCAGTGTCTTGTAAAAGTATTCATCCCCCATAACTTTGTTCCTATAAATGAGTATTACAACCCCAGGGATTTTGATCAATTTAATGGAGAACTTGGGTAAGGTAAGACACAGTATTGCACTTGAGGGAAGTTAGCATAGTAATTACAAAGAGGATGAATACTTTTTCAGCTTCACAATTTTGATTTTTAATTTTTAGTAAATTGTTGACAGGTTTTTGAAATTTACTTTTTGTTTGACATGATGCACAAAGTTTTGTAGATTAGCTCAAAAAGTCTACTTCAATACATTTTAAATTTATAAAATTATTCAGTAAAATGTGAAAATAATTGTGCAGGCTGAATACTTTTTCCAAAGCACTGCATTTACTAGTTGCTTTGGTACAAGTTCAAGAACATGGAATGAACAAACCAATGTTTATCCCTCAGCACATCTTATTTATTTATTATTAACACAGCACAGTAACAGACCCTTTCAGCCCAACAATTCCATACCACTAATTACACAAGAGACCAATTAACCTAACAAACATAGGTCAGTGGCATTGTAATAGCATCAAGCTAACCGCTATGCTACCATGCCTGTGTGATTGTGTGATATTGTTCTGCACAAATTAGTTTCAACTTTTTCTACATTAGAATAGCGAGCGCATGGCAAAAACCCCTCACTGGCTGTAAAGTGGTTTGGCACAGTCTACTGCCACCATTTTAATACATTATTGGGGACAGAGAGCAGTGCTGTTTTAATAACACAGAGTAGTCACTTTCAAGTCCTCACATCAATTGCTACTTCAAAATGGTTTAATGCACTGCAGCTTGGATCTACTGCACAGATTTATTTTGAAAAGCCGCAGCAGCAATAATTACAGTAATGATTTCCATGTGATTTTTTTTCAACAAGATAACTGCTTTTCAGACACTTGCATAATTCATTAAAAATGTGCTCATAGCATGGATTCTTAAGACCCAAGATTTATATTTGAATATTTATGAGCTTATATTAAAAATGGCTCCTAAAGTGCAAACTTTTCTGTGAGACACTCTCTGATTCTGATCATAAGACATAGTAGCAGAACCAGGCTATTCAGCCCATCGAGATGACTCTGCCATTCTATTATGGCTGATTTATTATCCCTCTCAACCCCATTCTCTTGCCTTCTCGTCATAACCTTTGACGCCCTTACTTATCAAAAACCTATCAGCCACCCCTTTAAATATACACAGTGACTTGGCCGCTACAGCCACATGTGACAATGAGTTCCACATATTCACCACCATCTGGCTAATGATATTCTTCCTCAACTCTGTTCCAAAGGGATGTCCTTTAGACTGACAAGCTCCCAGGTACCTCTTAATACTGACAAATTCTCACAAGCCTCCTTGCTGAGCTTCTGATAAGAGAAATACCTCCCACAAGCAATTATTGCTATGAGTGCTTACTGTTAAATCATTTTCTGCAAAGTAATGCATAATTAGACAATAGAAAAAGTTATAAAACCCAATACAGCGACAACCATTTAACCACCCTCACACTAATGCCCAACCTTTGAGTATCCTGAAGGTTCAAGAGGGCCAACAGATTGAGGAGCAGTTATTACCCCTCAACAATCAGGCTCCTGAACTAGAGGAATAACTTCACTCACCTAACTCTGAACAGATTCCTCAACCTATAGACTCGCTTTAAGGACTCTACAACTTGTGTCCTCGATATCTATTGCTTATTTATTCTTCTTCTTTTCTTTTTGTATTTGCACGGTTTATTGTCTTTTGCAGATTGGTTTGTCTATCTCTGCTATGTGTGTTTTTTTTTAACCAATTCTATTGTGTTTCTATGTATTATGAATGCCTGCAAGAAATGCATCTTGGGGTACTATATGACATATGTACTTGGATAAAAAAATTACTTTGAACTTTGAGAATAGCTTTATTTGTCACATGTACATCGAAGCATACAGTGAAATGTGCCAGTGCGTCAAATGAAATCAGCGAGGATTGCGCTGGGCAGACCGCAGGTCCTGCCGTGCCCGCAGCTTATTAACCCTAACCGTATGTATTTGAAACATGGGACGAAACCCACATGGTCATGGAAATAAATGTACAAACTCCTTACAAGCAGCAGTGGAAATTGAACCTCATCAGTGATCACTGGCACTTCAAAAGCGCTATTTGCTATGTTGCTGCACCGCTTGGCCGTAATACAGACAATACATCAACAATGACATTTCTTTTTCTTACGTTTGGGGCCAATGCACATTACTGAAGCAGATTAGAGCACCCAGGACAGGCCCTCTTCTCATCACTACCATCAAGGAGGTGGTAGAGGAGCAGTTTTAGGAACAGCTTCTTTCCTCTCCACCATCAGATTTCTGAACAGACAATGAATCTACAGCTACTACCTCACTATTTTTTTTTCTTTTTTTGCACTACCTAATTATATATTTCTTATTGTAACATAGTTATTACTATGTATCGCAACATACTTCTTCTTCTTCATGTGCCTTGCGCGTTACACGCTTGGGCAATCATGGCTTTCCACATCCAACGATCCCTCGCAGCATCAATGATATCTCACACACTTAGATCTGTTAGCTCTTTCAGTGTCCATTTATTTTCTTCTTTGCCTTCCTCTTCTGCATTTCCCAGGCATACGGCCTTGTAATGTAAGGGATTCCATTTCTCCCTTTCTGATGACCTGGCCCAGAAAATTAAGTTTCCTCTCATTCAATGTTCTCATTAAAGATCTTTTTGTATGGGCACGTTGGAGTAGTCTCATTGTTACCCTATCTCTACATGATATTTTCAGCATTCTTCTAAGAAACCACATTTCTGTTGCTTCTAAGTTTCTTTGGAGTTCTGGTGTTATAGTCCATGTTTCAGAAGCATACAGCAAGATTGACTAGATGTAACATTTTAGAAGCCCAAGCCTTGTTGTCATAGAAATGTGTCTGTTGGTAAAAATGGATCTCATTTTTTGGAAGTTGGTTTTGGCAATGGCAAATCTTCTTATTTCTACTTTACTTCTAGCATCTTGTGATATAAAGCTACCAAGGTAATTAAAGCCAGTCTTTTGTTCAATCTCTTGGTTTCCGACGTACAATTGGAGTATCCTGCTGTTTTGATATTACCATATATTAGTGTGTGTTTTTTTTGACAGTTGATGGTTAGACCAAAATCTGCACTTGTTTGTACTACTTTGTCTAGGAGGATTTGTAGGTCTTCAGTGTCACTTGCTATTAGGGTGGTATTGTCTGCTTATCTTATATTATCGATGCTAACACCTCCAATTTTTATTCCATCTAGGTTTTCTATTTCTCTGAAAATCATTTCACTATAGATATCAAATAATTCCGGTGAGGCAACGCATCCCTGTCTAACTCCTCTTTGAATTTTAGTCCAACTGCTTATATCATCATCAATTTATGCCGCCACTGTTTGATCCCAATATAAATTTTGAAGCAGTTGTTGGTCCCTTCCATCAATGTTTAGTTTAGCGAGAATTTGAAATTTGCACTTTGTCGAATACTTTAGTGAAATCAATAAAACATAAGACATCATTTTGATATTTAATTGCCAGTTCTGAAAGCATTTGTAGTATGAAAATTGTGTTCCTAGTTCCTCTATCCTCAATAAACCCATATTGCAGTTTAGAAGTTTCTGGCCTTAACTTGCTTTTAATTCCACTCAGAACACTTCTCAACAAGATCTTTATTATGTGACTCCCAAGACTGATTGTTCGATAATTTTTGCAGTCAATAGTTTCAGGAATTTTTGGCAGCATTATAAATACTGATTTCATACTACTGTTACAAAACAACAAATTTAACAACATATGCCAATGATATTAAACCCAATTCTAAAATTCTTCTCTGCAGTGGACTAGGAAAATTAATTATAAGACACTTAACTTGCGAATGTTAAACCATCTCCTCAAAGAGAAAATAGATTAAAGATACAGCAATCTTTTCCATTTTTTGTTAAAAACATTTACATCTTTATTTTGCAATATAACAAATGTTGTTGAAAAGGCAAATCTCCACCCAGGAATTCCACATAAGGACCCCAATCTCAGCTGAAAGAGAATTCTAAAGCTCAATTTCCAACCTGTGATAGCTCTTGAAATAAGTGAGTCTACAGAAAAAGAAGGCAAAGCCCGATTCCCATTCCGCTCAAAGAATTCGACCTGGAAATGAATCCAATCCCATTCATGTCAAATTTCCACAAATCTGATTTGTCTGGAAAAACAGTCTTTTACATTTCAAATGCTGTGGAAACAATCTGACAACCTATTAGTTACATTCTGCAATGCAGGATACCCAAGCATTATAACAGTTCTTCCTAAGGCTATTCTTCAGTAGCTTTTGTATCAGATGTGGCTCAGTACTTGTGTCAGATAATTGTGAGATTCAATCTTGTTATTTAGAGGCACAGCATGGTAAAAGACCCTTCTGACATGAGTCCACGTTGCCCAATTATACACATGCAACCAACTACTATACTAAACAGCACATTTTTGGAATGCTGGAGGAAACCGAAGCACATGAAGGAGACCTTTGTGATCATAGACAACTTTATCACGTCTTCACTTTAATATTCCTCACTAAAGGAATTTAGTCAGCTTAATCTTGCTGACAAAGATTCCCCAATTGCCAGCCAAAACTTGCCTTTATGTAGCATTAAATATATTCTGTTATCATTATGCATCTAAAGTTGTTTAAAAAAGGCTCTAAAAGTAATCAGGGAAATTATAGGCCGGTATGTTTGACATCAGTAGTAGGTAAATTATTGGAAGGAGTACTAAGAGATAGGATCTACAAGTATTTGGATAGACAGGGACTTATTAGGAAGAGTCAACATGGCTTTGTGCATGGTAGGTCATGTTTAACAAATCTATTAGTTCTTTGAGGTTACCAGGAATGTGGATGAAGGGAAGGCAGTGGACGTTGTCTGCATGGACTTCAGTAAGGCCTTTGACAAGGTCCCGCATGGAAGGTTAGTTAGAAAGATCCAGTCGCTAGGTATACATGGCGAGGTAGTAAATTGGATTAGACATTGGCTCAATGGGAGAAGCCAGAGAGAGTGGAGGTGGAGGATTGCTTCTCTGAGTGGAGGCCTGTGACTAGTGGTGTGCCACAGGGATCAGTGCTGGGTCCATTGTTATTTGTCATCTATATCAATGATCTGGATGATAATGTGGTAAGTTGGATCAGCAAATTTGCTGATGATACAAAGATTGGAGGTGTAGTGGACAGTGAGGAAGGTTTTCAAAGTTTGCAGAAGGATTTGGACCAGCTGGGAAAATGGGCTGAAAAATGGCAGATGGAGTTTAATACAGACAAGTGTGAGGTATTGCACTTTGGAAGGACAAACCAAGGTAGAACATACAAGGTAAATGGTAGGACACTGAGAAGTGCAGTAGAACAGAGGGATCTGGGAATACAGATACAAAATTCCCTAAAAGTGGTGTCACAGGTAGATAGGGTCATAAAGAGAGCTTTTGGTACATTGGCCTTTATAAATGAAAGTATTGAGTTTAAGAGTTGGGATATTATAATGAGGTTGTACAAGGCATTGGTGAGGCTGAATTTGGAGTATTGTGTGCAGTTTTGGTCACCAAATTACTGGAAAGATATTAATAAGGTTGAAGGAGTGCAGAGAAGGTTTACAAGGATGTTGCCGGGACTTGAGAAACTGAGTTATAGAGAAAGGTTGAATAGGTTAGGACTTTATTCCCTGGAGCATAGAAGAATGAGGAGAGATTTGATAGAGGTATATAAAATTATGATGGGTATAGATAGAGTGAATGCAAGCAGGCTTTTTCCACTGAGGCCAGGGGAGGAAAAAAAACAGAGGACATGGGTTAAGGGTGTATTGGAGTATAAAGTTGCATTGTTTGCTGTGTAACCAAAACTATGTAGTCAGCTTTGTATTTGCTATGTATCCAATTTAGTAGGAGAATGAAATCTCTGTACTGTCTCTGTACTACTGACAAATCAATGCCTTGAGAATGTAGCTAACTTATACTTACTATGTATCCAACTTATCAGCCAGAATGAAATCTCTGTACTATTGAACACATCAGTAACTTAAGAATGTAGCCAAAAAGAAGATAATGGTGTGTTAATGAGAGGCTAACTAAGAGCTAACTGTGGCCAGGGACCAGGTAACAAAAGTAGATTAGAACATGATTAAGTTAATGAGTAGAAACAATAGTGGGAAGTCTGGAGCTGATGTACTGGTGATATGCAACTGTAGACCGATTTAATATGCTAATACAACTAAACCAAGAGATTGCTATTTAAAAAAAAATGCTATGCACAAGGATCGATGGGCAATCAGCGCGTCTAGCTGACTGTCTCAGCTTTGATTTGCAAATTAAAGTTTAACACTTCTGGTCGTTTGCGGGGCACAAGGAACTACGACAGGTGAAGGGGTAAAAGTTTAAAGGGAACATTGGGTGGAATGAGCTGCCAGATGAAGTGGTAAATGCGGGCTTACTTTTAACATTTAAGAAAATCTTGGACAGGTACATGGATGAGAGTTGTATGGAGGGATATGCTTTAGGTGCAGGTCAGTGGGACTAGGCAGAAAAATGGTTCAGCACAGCTAAGAAGGGCCAAAAGGCCTGTTTCTGTGCTGTAACGTTCTATGGTTATAAAGTATATTTTGTTCGTATTAATTTTTTGACGTGATACGGCATAGTAGCAGGCCCAATGAACCCAAGCTGTGCAATCAGACCCTTGTGGCCAGTTAATCTACTAACCCATATATCTTTCCAGTGTAGAATGCCAGAGTACTGTGAGGAAACCTATGGTGAGAATGTACAGAAGTGGAATTGAACCTGAGTCGCTGATACCATAATAGTATTACACTAACTGTTATTCTAACTCTGCCACGAACAGTCCCAAGCCTGGCTGCAAAACGAGGATTGGGCAAGGGACTAAAAACTCTATCCCGTAAAGGCCCAACAGAAACTCCAAAGGCCACATCTCTTGGAGAAGAAAGACCTTAAGATGGGCTACACCCGGGGACAACTCGAAAGTCTGGCTTAGCTCAGAGGTCTCTGGCAAGCTGCTGTTAGCAGCCTCTACCCCGGCAAGGGTGCTGGGCTGTAAGATAGGTGATGGTAAGCAAGTGACTGCTGTGCTATATAATACCATTCACGGTGGTTATGTGCCAGTGTAGAGCCTTGCTAATACAATATCTAGTCTGAGGCTCCCATGTGGCACTGGGGTAACGCAACACTGTTAGAGGATGCCATCTTTCAAAGGAGGCATGAAATTGTTACCCTGTCTGACCTGTGAGCTGAACAAAAAAATCTGTGACACAATATTTAATAGCAGTAGTTAAGTGCTTGTGCTCATTATATACCCTTCAATCATTTTCATAAATTAAGATGTCCTAGTTCTAGAATCTCTCACAAGAGGAAATAATCTCTTTAGATCTCTTCTGACAAGATTGGTAAACATATATTTAAACTTTATTCAGAGTTCCTGAGCCTCCCAACAGAGTAGCATTTCCCCAGTGCTACCTGGGAGCATCAGACTAGCCATAAAGCACTTTACAACCCAGTCTCTCATACTCATAAAAACCCAAGACCTCTTTTGGATTTACATATGAATGAAGAAAGAATGCAAATTTACACAGCATCTTTAGCAACCACAAATACTCTTTAAAAGTAGTCACTGCTTTTCTGAGAAATTACAGAATTAAGAGATGGGTATTAAATACTTGCTTCAGTAACAGATACTCAAAATTGAAGACAAAAAAAGTCAATTCAATCAAGTGAATATTTAGTTTTTCAGGTAGACCTTCAGCACTTGATGTTCTTAATATCTAGCAGTGTCTTGCAATTGTACAAAATACATAAAGGTTGGACGTATGTTTATCAGAGAAAATGACAAATTGTAATAGAAAGAAAGGGAGATGCCAGATTTCTTTTGAATGTGAAAGAAAGATAAATTAGCTTTATTTGTCGCATGTACAGTACACGAGTGTGATGAACTGAGGTGTAGAATTGTTATGAGCACACCTTAGCTCAGAGGCATTTGGTAGAACTGCTAAACATTTGGAGTTGCTGATGGCACTGGAATTCCTCTCTCTGTCAAAAAAAAAACAAGCCACTGGAGGAACTCAACAGATCGGGCAGCTTCTGTGGAGGTGAAGAGATGGTTGATGTTTCAGGTCGAAACCCCGCATCAGGACTGAGAATGTAAAGAGAAGATAGTCAATATAAAAACGTGAGGGGGATGGTGGATGGTGGGGGGGGGGGGGGGAATGTAAAGAGGGATAGCCAGAAGCAGAATCAGGTTTATTATCACTGGCATGCATTGTGAAGTTTGTTAACTTAGCAGCAGCAGTTCAATGCAACACACAATAACATTGAAAAAAAAGAGAAATCAATTACAGGTAGTATATATACAAATATTAAATAGATTAAAAATAGTGCGAAGACAGATATTAAAAAAGTGAGGCAGTGTTCAATGTATTGTAGAGGGAGGAAGCTTTTGCTGAAACACAGAATGTGTGGCTTCAGGCCTTTGTACCTCCATCCTAACGGTAATAACGAGAAGAAGGCATGTCCTGGGTAATGGAGGGAGAGGGTCCTTAATAAAAGGTCACCTTTTGAGGCATCGCTCCTTGATGCCAGCATGAAGAGGTAAGGGGAATGGGTGAGGCAGGAGAAGGGTGACAGTGGTGGTGGGGGGGGGGGGGGGGAGGAAAGAGGGTTGGGGAATGTTAAGGGGAGATAGCCAGTATAAAGAGGTGAAGGGGACAGGGGAGAAAGAGATGAGTGGTGATGGTAGGGGTTAGTAAAACAGTGACAGAAATTGGGAGGTGAGCTAACTCTGATTAGCAAAGGGATTAGTGGGATTCAAATTCATTGCCATCTGATTGGGATGTTAAGAGATACAAGATACCTCAGCCAATGTCGAGAGAAACATAAATGCAGTACTGAATGTTTGGATTCGTATCCTCCACAAATCATAAGTAATTCCATCCTGCAGTCCTCTGCCACACCAGCAACGAACGCTGTCTTGGACTGATGTGTACTGGCACTTCAGCTGTCTCTCAGTGAGTCTACTCTCAACACTCCAGAAGCTTCAGCACAAAAATCCAGAGTTGGTGTCTGCATACCAGAGGTGACTGTTGTAGGTAGGTGTGACCTTGCCCACTGCTCTCTCAGGTGGGCATAGTGGTGAGTGTGAGTGATGATTATCACATTGCTCCAGGAATCTGCAGCTCACAAACTGGCTGCTTGCTACAGGGGTTCTATAGAACATAGGTCAGTATAACAGAGGAGCAGCACACAATGTTGTAACCAATAACACCCAAGTACTTCATTAGCTGTAAAGCACTTTGGAACATCCTATCATAGATACAAATTCCATAACTCCATAAGCCATAGGAGGAGAATTAGGCCATTTGCTCAGCGAGTCTGTTCTGCCATCCTTCATGGCTGATCTATGACCTCGTTCTCGTGCTTTCTCAGCTTAACCTTTGACACCCTGACTAATCAAGAACTTATCAACCCCTGCTTTAAATATATCCAACTTGGCCTCCACAGCTGTCTATGTTAATAAATTCCATAGATTCACTACCATCTGGCTCAAGAAATTCCTGTTCATCTGTGTTCTGAAGGCTGTGCCCTCTGGCATTTATGACACGAGGAAATATCCTCTCCACATCCACTATCTAGGTCTTTTAATATTCGAATGATGAAATCCCCCCCCCCCCCCCCATCTTCTAAAACTCCAGTGAGAACAGGCCCAGACATACCCTTTCATTCCAGGAAGTTCATGTCTTTTTAAAAAAGCAAGCAGACCAATTTGGCCTATGAATACTACTGGAGATTCACTATTTCAATGAGCTAAACCCCTACATCTTACAAAGCTGTCAACTCAGCCCAGTTGACAACAGACTCATATGGGCCAGACAAGTAATTGCACGTCTAATTTTCAAATCAAGATTTAAAATTAACAGCAGTGCAAATCTGAGATTGTGTTGTAGGAAATGAATTCATTCCTCAGCTGGTTGCCTCACCATCTGTTATGAAGGGGCCACTGTACAGGATCAGCAAAAGTAGCAGGTTTGTAAATTCAACCACTCACCTCCCCAGCATTGAGGACATCTTCAAAAGGCAAAGCCTCAAAAAGGAGGCATCTATCATTAAGGATCCCCATCACCCAGGACATGCCCTCTTCTGATTACTACCACCAAGGAGGTGGTACAGGAATCTTAAGACACATACTCAACATTTTAAGAACAGCTTCTATGAATGCCTCAAAATTTTTGCTCCCTTTTGCACAGCTTATTATATATATTATGGGAAAAAGGCAGGAGAATGGAGTTGAGGGGAACAATAAATCAACCATGATGGAAGGTGGACCAGACTCAATGGGCTGAATGGCCTAATTCTGCACCTATGTCTTATGATCTTTTTGTAATTTAGTTTTTTCATTGTTACCACAACAAATTTCATGACATATGTCCGTGATATTAAATTCTACTAATTCTGACTCTAAAGATGAACTAAAAATTGAGGAACAGCCCGTTTCAGTGTTTCACATGAACAGGTCATTTTATGGCACAATTCTTCAGCAGCACTCTTCCCTCAACAGCCTCTTCAACACAAAGCACATTTACTGGCAAAGATAACCTAATAAGCTTGAAGATCCATATCTATCATTGAACAGCTGGGCACAAGAGACAGCAGATGCTGGAAATCCAAAGCAACACAGACAAAATGCTGGAGGAACTCAGCAGGTCAGGCAACACCAATGGAAATGAATGAACAGTCAACGTTTCAGGCTGAGACCCTCATCAGGACACAATTGCTGGCCAAGTTAACACACAGTGATACTCAACATCACATGAATAACTTTTGAGGTATATTCACTGCTGTGATGTTAATAAACACAGACAGAAAGCACTTTTTAATTTGCTTATTTTGCAATCCTGAATGAGGAATGGATAGGTCTGGAGTAACCTTCCTGTTATTCTTCACAAAAGTGTTAAGGGCTCTTTCACACCTTAGCTAAAGAAAGCAGTTCCAATGGACTCACTCACTCACACACACACACACACACACACACACACACACACACACAGAGTTAAGGGGAAGTAGGTGGGTGGGGAGGAAGAATGAATCGAGGAGTATGGTGGAGATAGCTTCTACTCCCTCATCTCATCCCACCTTACTCTGGCTTCTTCACCTTCCTTTTCAACCCAGATGAAGGGTCTCAGCCAGAAATGTTGACTGCTTATTCCTCTCCATAGATGCTGCCTGACCTCCAGCATTTTGAGTGTGAATCAGAATCAGATCTAATATTACTGGCATGTTGTGAAATTTGATGTCTTTGCAGTAGTAGTACAATGCAATACATAATAATAGATAAAATGTGAATTACAGTAAATTATATATATTAAATAGTTAAACTAAATAAGTATGGCAAAAAAAAAGTAGTATTCATAGGTTCAATGTCCATTCAGAATTCAGATGGCAGAGGGGAAGAAGCCGTTCCTGAATCATTGAGTGTACCTCCTCCCTGATAGTAGTAATGAGAACAAGGCATAACTTGGGTGACTGGGGTCCTTAATGATCTGTGTTGTTCTGGATTTCCAGCACCTGCAGATCTTTAGTTTCCAATGGTGCCACATTCCAATGTTTATACTGCTCCGGCAAATCATACACACAAGAAATGCTGTAGACACTGGAAACCCAGAGCAACACCCGCAAAATGCTGGAGGAGCTCAGCAGGTCAGGCAGGATCCATGGAGAGGAATAAAGAGTCGACGTTTCAGGACGGGATAAAAAAGGAAGATGCTGTTGAGTTCCTCCAGCATTTTGTGCCTGCTGCTTCGGCAATTTACATTTTTTGTAACTCTAATTAAGGACCGAAATTAATATATAATTTAATTCTGTGTCTTTAAAGCCCAGTTCCTCGATACACTGCGCAACCCCACTATGACAGGCATCTCGCTGAACCAGGGGGTAGAACAATGAACCGATTTTAGGAAACACGCTGCCAAACAACACAATCTTTGTTTCATTCCATCACTGAACAATTTACTAGATGTGCGGCAGTCACAGACACAGAGGAAGCAATTCAGCCATCTCCTTAGCAACACAGATAATTAAGAGTTGGTGCCGTTGAGGAGAGCGGCCCGGACGCAGCGGGACAAAGCGGCCGTTGCCAAGGAGCCCAGGCCCCGGGCCTGACGGCGCGACTCCGGAACCCGCGGTAAAGCCGAGCAAAGACCCGAGACCCCACCCCGCAACCATCCACCCACAGGGAAACACGGAGAGAGGCGGTTTCTTACCGCTGCTGGCCGCGTTCCTGCGAGGCTGCCTCCGCCTGCTGTACCCGGCTGTGAGAGAGTACCGGCGCTTTATGGACAGGAGCCGAGCGGCCAAGCGAGACGCCCGGGCGCCCGCCGGGTAGTGCGCGCGCTCCGCCGATGGGGGGCGGCAGCGAGGCAGCTCCAGTGGGGAGCGCCGGTTGGCGCCGCCAGGGGGAGCTGGCGGGTCTTTGTGAGGCGGTCCTCCGATCCGCGGGGGCGCTAGGGAGGGGTCCCAGATCCAGTGTGGGAGCGGCTGAGGGGTGGGGCTGGAGGTAGTGGGGAGGGGAAAGAGGAGGCGTGGAGGGGAAGAAGGAATGATGATGGAGAGGCAGGGTGATGGGGAAGAGGAGGGAGAGAGGAGGTGATGGGGAACAGGGAGGGAGAGAGGAGTGATGGTGATGGGAGGGTGGGAAGGGAGGGTTGATAGGGGAGGGAGGGGTGACGGAGAAGACGGTGGGGGGAGGTAGTGATGGGGTAAACGGAGGAGGAAGTGATGGGGTAAAAGGGAGAGGAAGGGAGTGATGGGTAAACAGAGAGAGATGTGATGGGGTAAGGAAGGGGAGGGGTGATGGGGAAAGGGGAGGGAGAGGCAATGGGGAAATGGGAGTGAGGGGTGACGGGGAGGGGGAGGAGTGACAGGGAGGGAGGGAGGGGTGACAAGGAAGTGGAGGGGGGAGTGATTGGGTAATGGAGGTGGGAGGGAGTGATGATGGGGAAGGGGAGAGGGGTGATATGGGGAAGGGGAGGAGTGATGGGAAATGGGGAGGGAGAGTGTGAGGGGGAAGGAGAGGGGGTTGGGACAGTAGGGGTGATGGGTAAAGGGGGAGGAAGGGGTTGATGGGGGAAGGTAGAAGGGACAGATGTAGATGACATTTTCTTTATCTTGCCAGTGAAGTTGGACAATATTTTGTAGGTGAACTTCCTAAATTTATGATCATTATAGAGTAGATAGTTACCTAAGGTTGTTTTAGTTGGGGGTGGTAATGGGGACAAGCTCCCACTACCTATTAAATGCTCCCAATGGGGTGCACCTCAAATAGTCTTTGACAACCAAGTCCAGCTCCCGGCCTTTACGTGTGGCTTAGCTACTAAGCCCAGCGGAACTGTGTCTACTGACAGGAGAAGGGGCAAAGGTGGGTTACTGGTGCCTTCAAACCAGTGGCTTTGAGCAGATAAGGCTAAGCAACTATGGCTGGCAGCTCAGGAGAAGAAATCACTGCCTTGAGTAAACCCTGAGGAAAAATCCGGAGCAGGCAGTCCTACATTGAATTCAACGCTGACTGGCAACTCCTGCAACACCGCTGGTGTCAAGCTGTATCGGTCTCTGCCGTTCCTTTGGGTTCATCAGGTGCGTGGAGAGGGGGAGTTTGTTACATGGGCAATAGCTTAATTTCCATATTGCACAGCCCTGGCCTGCGTATACCTAGGATGCCCCATGCAGAATCAGAATCAGATTTATCACCACCAGCATGTGACATGAAATTTATTAACTTCGCAGCAGCAGTTCAATACAATACATAATATAGAGGAAGAAAACACAAAATAAAATAATAATAATAATAGATAAATCAATTACAGATTATGTATATAGAATAGATTAAAAATTGTGTAAAAAATCAGAAATACTATATATTAAAAAAGTGAGGTAGGGTCCAAGGGCTCAATGTCCATTTAGGAATCAGATGGCAGAGGGGAAGAAGCTGTTCCTGAATCGCTGAGTGTGTGCCTTCAGGCTTCTGTACCTCCTACCTGATGGCAGAGTGGAAGAAGCTGTTCCTGAATCGCTGACTGTGTGTCTTCAGGCTTCTGTACCTCCTACCTGATGGTAACAGAGAGAAGAGGGCATGTCCTGGGCACTGGAGGTCCTTAATCATGGACACTGCCTTTCTGAGACACCGCTCCTTGAAGTTGTCCTGGGTACTTTGTAGGCTAGTACCCAAGATGGAGCTGACTAAATTTATTATCCTCTGCAGCTTCTTTCTGTCCTGTGCATTAGCACCCCACCACCCCACCATACCAGATAGTGATGCAGCCTGTCAGAATGCTCTCCACGGCACATCTATAGAAGTTTTTGAGTGTATTTGTTGACATATCAAATCTCTTTAAACTCCTAATTAAGCATAGCCGCTGTCTTGCTTTCTTTATAACTACATCGATATGTTGGGACCAGGTTAGATCCTCACTGATCTTAACACCCAGGAACTTGAATCTGCTCACTCTCTCCACTTCTGATCCCAGTGTGAGGATTGGTATGTGTTCCTTTGTCTTAATCTTCCTGAAGTCCACAATCAGCTCTTTCATCTTACTGGTGTTGAGTGCCAGGTTGTTGCTACACTAGTTGGCATATCTCACTCCTGTACGCCTTCTCATCACCACCTGAGATTCTACTAACAATGGTTGTATCGTCAGCAAATTTATAGATGGTATTTGAGCTATGCCTAGCCACACAGTCATGGGTACAGAGAGAGTAGAGCAGTGGGCTAAGCACACACCCCTGAGATGCACCCATGTTGATCATCAGCAAGAAGAAGATGTTATCACCAATCCGCACAGACTGTGGTCTTCCAGTTAGGAAGTCGAGGATCCAATTGAAGAGGGAGGTACAGAGGCCCAGGTTCTGCAACTTCTCAATCAGGATTGTGGAAATGATGGTATTAAATGCTGAGCTATAGTCGATGAACAGCATCCTGACGTAGGTGTTTGTGTTGTCCAGGTGGTCTAACGCTGTGTGAAGAGCCATTGAGATTGCATCTGTCTTTGACCTACTGTGGCTCTAGGCAAATTGCAATGGGTCCAGGTCCTTGCTGAGGCAGGACTTCATTCTAGTCATGACTAACCTCTCAAAAGCATTTCATCACTGTAGATGTGAGTGCTACCGGGCAATAGTCATTGTGGCAGCTCACATTATTCTTCTTAGGAACAGGTATAACATAGAAACCCTACAGCACAACCCTTTGGCCCACAAAACTATGCCAAACATGTTCTTACCTAAGAAATTACCTTGGGTTACCCATAGCCCTCTATTTTTCTGAGCTCCATGTACCTGTCCAGGTATCTCTTAAAAGACCCTATCATATCCGCCTCCACCACCGTTGCTGACAGCCCATTCCATGCACTCACCACTCTGCGTAAAAAAACTTTAAATTGTTGCCAGATCCATGATTGACACTGACCAACAGAGGCCTACTATAGAGTAAATGTTAAGGTGATTCCACTAGGAAGGGGCAAAGTTAAAACATTTTGGAGGTCTTGTCATTAAAATCTGAGATTTGTGACTTTGTAAAGAGCATCATGTACAAATCACGTTCTCAGTATTATTTATTTACTTATTTAATTTTTATTATTATTTGTTGTTTTATATTTGCATAATTTGTTTTATTTCGGGCACTGGCTGCTTGCCAATCTTTGTGTGTAGTTTTTTACTGATTCTATTGTATTTCTTTGTTCTACTGTGAATGTCTGCAAGAAATTGAAGGCCTCCATGTGCATTGAAACGTACAGTGAAATGAGTCATTGGTGTCACGACCAACACAGTTCGAGGATGTGCTGGGGGCAGCCTGCAAGTATTGCCATGCTTCCTGTGTCAATTAGCACGCGCCAAACTTACTAACCCGTACATCTTTGGTCTGTGGAGGAAACCCAAAAGGTCGCGGGGAGAGCGTACAAACTCCTTATAGACAGCGGTGGGAAATAAGTCCCAATCAAAGGTACTGTAAAAGCTAGCAGTAGGCTCCCACCAGAGACATGAGTTTAACTGAATTTAAATTCAACCAAATAAATTTGGAATAATTTGTTATCATGAACCTACCAGCCTGCTACAAAACTATTTAGTTCACTGATGTCTTTCAGGTAAGTAAAGCTGCATTTGTCAGGTCTGGCCTAAATTTGGATCCACACTCTTCTTTCCCTCTCTAATGGCCTAGCAACCTATTGAGATCAAGAGCTAATTAAAGGAAGGACAAATAATGCTAACCCTGTTAGACCCTGAGAGTGAATAAATACAATTATCTTTGATTCCTGGGAAGCCTTATCTAAACACTTTGCGGGGAGTAGATAAAAGACAGCATAAAGGCAGTGGGATTGAAAGACCTTTGTTCATAGTGTCAGCCTGAAATTCTGCTCTGCCACTTATACTTCATTTTGTTTTCAAAAACAGCAACTGGGGAAGGCACCATGAGCAGGAAAACTGCATGATCAAGAGGTCAGGCATGAAAGTCCAGAGAGAAGCAAATTATGACAGCTCTTGCTGTGACACTTCTTCTCAGTCTCCAAGCTGGAACTCTACACTAAAATCTCCCTCATTTTATTAGCTGAATTCCCACAGTGAATTAATGAGGCCACTTTATGCAAATATACCAGATTGGCCGAGCAAATTATCTTTCAAAAGGATTTCTAGACAAAACTAACACATGCACCAACTAGAGACAGTAACTGTTTGCGGGACATCAAGCTGAAGGAATGTTCTGCTGATCTGAACGTGTCCCTATGTTTACCTGCTATTCTAAGTCAGTCCCTAGCAGATGCAGTTTATGACCTTTTTAAAGTACAAAGTTGAAAGAAAGTTTATTATTAAAGTATGTATATGTTTAGGGTGGCAGTGTAGAGATACGTCTCTACCAAAGGAGTGCAAGGCACTCCTTCCCTCTGCTAGCCAGCAGGTCACCCTTGGGCAAGGTGTAGCACCTGCTCAGCCCCCTGATCAGGGTCACATGAAGCCATGGGAGCAGGTGGTGGACGGTCGTATGAGCAGCCGGTGCATATCACAAGTCCTGGTTATGCGACCACTGACACCAGGCAGACAGTCTCTGAATTGAATTAATAATGGCTGGGGTCACCCATCTTGTAAAGACACTGTCCAGAAGGCGGCAATGGCAAACCACTTCTGTAGAAAAATTTGCCAAGTATAGTCATGGTCATGGAAGACCATAACTGCCCACGTCATATGACATGGAACTTAATGATCGAATGTGTTACCATACACTACTTTGGAATTTATTCTTTGCAGGCATTTACAGGAAAAATAAAGAAAAACATTCAACTAATTATTTTCATTGGTAAACTTGCAATTCAGCCCGGAATTCGGAGATGTCATTTTTATTAATTGGTAATTCATGGGGTGCAGATAGATTTTACTGCCCTTTGTGGTGAGCTACCTTCTTGAATTGCTCCTGTCCTTCTGGGAAAGGCCTTCCCAGAGTGCTGTTAGTTCAAAGTAAATTTATTATCAAGCAGTGGGGGTCCTTGATGATGGTGCTGCTTTCCTGCAACAGCACTCCTTGTAGATGTGCTCAATGGTAGGTAGGAAGTTCGAGGACTGTGTCCCAGTGACATTGAAGAAATGGTGATATATTTCCATGGCAGGTTGGTGCTGGACCTGGAGGGGTAGGTATGGGCAGCACTATTGAATGGATTTGTTGCTTTCAATCCCCTCTTTGTTGTACATTGCAGCAATGGTGCAGGGTGGAAGCAACCATCATTGAAGATCCTCACCATTCAGGATGTAAGAAGGCAGAGCTTAGGAGGATTAATGGCGCCTCCTTTGCTTGCATCTTCGGAAACAGCTCTATTTCCATCTTTAATATCTCTATTTTCCCCTTTCAGGGTTCTTTTGAAGACCCTGACCTGGAGTTACACGCTGATTACGGTTCTCTGCAGGAATGGGACCCGCTCTCGGGGTTCCATAACTGGCCGTTGTTCGGCATGCCAAAGGCTCAGCCTGAGAGTCTGACTCGAATTCAGAAGCCTAGGATCACGGGGCTCTGGAGGCGGGTGGATCGAGGGTCGGTGTCATGATAGGAGACCCGTGTGTCGTCGGGGTATCTGCTGTGTGTCTGGAGACCCGAGATTGTAAACTAGAGAGTTGTTTGTTACATGTCCCCTCTCGCTGTGAAACGGAGACACCCCTTTCCCCCTTATTAGGGAGAGAGAGAAAATCTGTGGTATGTCAAATACCAAGTTAAACGTGAAGTCTTTGGGGTAACTGCAAGTCACACTTTAGTGCTCAGTGGCGGTGCCGATGCTTTTTTTGCCAGTGGGGGAGGGGGGAATTGTTGCTTATGTGCTGGGGTGTGGCTTTGGGGTTCTAACGTTTAACTGTCATTCATTCTTTGGGACACTCCTCTGTTTTTGTGGATGTTTGCAAAGAAAAAGTATTTCAGGATGTATATTGTATATATTTCTCTGACATTAAATTGTACATTTTTGAACCTCTCCAAGTTATTACTATATGGAAGGTGATACAGGAGTCAACACTTCAGGAAAAGTATTTTTCCCGTCATCAGATTTCTGAATGATCCATGAAACCACGAACACTACCTCATTATTTGTCTTCTGCTCTAGTTATGTATTTCTGTAACTTAGAGCCAAACAAATTTCACGACACATGAAAGTGATAAAATAGATTCTGATTCATGGTGGCGAATGGGTACCAATCTTATAAACTGGTGGAGGAACTCAGCAGGTTAGGCAGCATCTACGGAGAGGAATAGACAGTTAATGTATGAGGCCGAGACCCTCTATCAGTCCATCCAAGTGCCTCAGAATGACAGGGGGATGAAGGTACCACAAATTAGGCAGAGTGGGTAATGTAATCGGCAGTGAGCACCATCCCTGCTACCAGTTTATACCAGCTGCCCTCATCAAACAGAATGGGCAATGATTACCCAGACCAAGTTGGAAGTTTATAAAAATCAACTCTTAAAAATTCCCTCAAGGTACTTCATCACATTGAAACAAACTGATGCTTATACAAGCTCCCCACTGTCTTCCCAATAATCAATGTTCACTCTTTAGACTGTACATTATTTAAGCCTCCCTGAGAATTGTCACCTTGGTGGTGTAAAGGATTGTAAGTTCCTGAGATCCCGAGAGCTATGCCATCTGGAGTTTAGCCATCTGGCTCTTAGCTCCTGGGAGAGTCACCCATGGCAGTAAGGCCAAGGGGGTGCTTCCCCCAGACAAAGAACAGTCCAACCAAGATCTCAGTGGTGGAGCTGGTGGAAGATGATGACACATCAGAGCAGCAGTGAAGGGTCCCAGTCTTCTGGTACTCCATGCCTCTGGACTCTCTCATCTATCAAGGACTATGTGGTGGCTGCCCATGCATCAGCCTCCCCATGTTAAACAAAGTCACACACAGGCGTTCTCTATTAAGGGAACAAACCCTTGGAAGAACATCATACATGACCAGAGTAATTGCATTACACTATTAAATTATTTAAGAACCGATGGGGTAAAGGGAACTTTTGGTGCAATGGAACCACAATGCTGAAAAGATGTGCACTTATGTAGCACCTTCATAATCTCAAACTCCAACATGGACGGTCCCAAGCCCGACTGCAAAAGGGGGAGGGTTGGACATTGGGCTAGCAATTCTATCCCATAAATACCCAAAACTTCAGAAACACCAACAGAAATTGCAAAGACCTCATCTCTGGGACAAGATGGATTTTCAAAGATATTCTACCCTTGGGACAACTTAAAAGACTGGTCCAGGACAGAGGACTCCGTGAGCTGTTGTCAGTGGGCTATACTCCAGTAGGGGTGATGGATTTAAATATGTAAATTCATAATCTCAGATAATTTCAAAGATGGTGAATAAAACCTGTGAAATACTGTACTCATGTAATTACTTACCTTGGAAAATAGCAGCCAATTTGAGCCCAGCAGACTTCCAAAAACAGCAATATAATGATCACAATCTATTTTCAGGATGTTAATTAAGGGATAAGTATTAATCACGCAGATTAATATGTTGGATCTCAAAGCGTACAAGTGGATGGTTGGTAATTAAATAAAAATAGCTAACTTACGACAAGAAATACAAACAAAAACAAATCCCAAGTAATATTAATGTCTTGAATGAGATTATCTACAAAATTATAAACATTAATTTGCTTACTTAACTCTACTTCCTAAATATTTCCCACAGAACAGAAAAAAAATCATCTTCAATTTGGAAAATCTGGAAGTCTGTTAACTTTGGCCAGACTCTGGCAACATGCTTAAATACGGGGTGAGGTAAAAATCTGGTTGATGTTAGACATGTAAAAGCTGGCTTTAACTGAACTGGAATAAAAAGAATGCATGGGCATACATGGAGATTTGGACTTTATTTTATCATCAGGTGCCATGCCCAGTTTGAGTTTTGACTGCCATGGCCCACACATTCCTGTTTCAGGTTAAGTGGATCCATTCATTGGTATTCATTTCCAGTTCTCTGGCTGCTGTCTCCATCATCATTTGCCTTCCTCTTGCTTTCAATCTTTCCCATAATTACCGTGCATTCTAACTCCTCTTTCCTAATCATATGTCCAATGAAGTTCCGTTGCCTTTTCATGATCTCATACAGTATTTCTCTCTTTGTGCTTGCTGTTCATGACATCCTCGTTAGATATTCACTTCGTCCATGATATTCTTTGCATCCTCCTCAAAAACCATGTCTCTGCTGCTTCAATTCGTTTCCTCATGTTACTAGAAATTGTCCAACTTTCTGAGCCATATAATATAACTGGATAAATGTAACATTTCAGTGCTCTGAGGTGGGTTGTCATACCTAGTTTAGTGTTGGTCAGTATACTCTTCATTCTCGTAAAGGTGTCTTTTGTCATCCCTATTCTTCTTTTGATGTCCATGTTGCACCTGCCATCTGATGTCACCCAGCTTCCTAAGTAGCAAAAGTTCTGAACTTGTTTTATGTCTTCCCCGTTTATTCTCAGCCTGCAGATAGGATTCTCCTTCTTTCTGGATATCACCATACATTCTGTCTTTTTGCAATTGATAGACCCATTTTTGCACTTTCTTCAACACTTTATTTTATAAAGGAGATTAATTTAAGATGTTAACTTTAGTGTTTAAAGCTGAGTACATACAGAAAACATTTTGGAAAGGCTGTGCATACAAAACAACATGTATATACAGGTACTGTTTTAACTTTACATTTTGTTCAGGTTTATTTCAAAGTCAAACAGCACATTAAAATACAAAACAAAGCAAACAGGCAGTTATGTGGAAAAGTGGAATACAAATCTCTCCTCATTTCTTTGGGATCTCAACTCCCGAACTGGCAAGGGCAAATACTTTATCTCCAGTTCCTGCAAGATTATCGAAACACAATTGGTTATTGCCAAGTGTACATTGTTCAGAATCAGGTGTATTATCACCAGCATGTGTCATGAAATTTGCTACCTTAGCAGCAGCAGTTCAATGCAATGTATAATAAAGAAGAGAAATAATAAATAAATTACAGTATACACATATTGAATAGATTAAAAATTGTGCAAAAAACCAGAAATAATATATATTTTAAAATCCCTTTTGGATATTAAACCCAGAGAACTCGCACTCTCGTTGATGTTGTTTAGGGTGTCTGAAGCCTGTCATTATCTCCAACTCATGCACTCCCCTGGGCATTCACTTTGACTGGATCGGTCCCCGTTCCATCTGCTCTGAGACTTCTGGTATCAGCCAGGAAGGCACGGGGGACCTATACCTCCCACCATAGACTGTCATCCAGTCTCTACTTGGCAAGTGGCTGTCACCAACAGTTCAATGAAGATGCAAATGAACAGCAAATGCAAAATATTAAACACTGAAATCGTTAACAGGAGCCAGTTTGCATCCTAAATGCATGCAAAAGAATACATTAGCATATATTTGATAAAATTATTCAATAGAAAACAAGATTTGTTATGGGAACAATTTCAGTTTTAATCTAAAAATATCTTTTTTTATCTAATTTGCAGGAATAAATGTGTCTATTGATACTAAACACCATTTGTCCTGAGTGTATTTTCCATACTGACCACTCTTAAATTAATGGGACAGGTTTATTTGCACAGGCCATGTATAAATATTACTAATACATGATCCTTAAGAATAATTTTTATATATTAAACAAAAAAAGCTTTGATTTGTTAAAGAAAGTGTGGGAAAGATTGTGCACCATTGAAGATTTTGCAACTACACCAACAGAAAGTTTTCATACACAGAACATCACTTAATATCTTGAAGCATAAGGCAGGAGAAGTGGCTGAGGGAAGAGTGAAGAGGCATTTGGATAAGCCCATGGAGGGGAGGGGCTTGGAAGATTATGGACAACTGGGACAAGCAAGGAGGATGCCGTGGTTAGCAGGGACCAGTTGGGCTGAAGAGACTGTTTCTATGTCCTATTGCTCTATGACTTACTTGGAAAAACATAAAGCTTTGTGAAGATTACTTTCCATGCTACTTGCTATTGGGACATGTAAATCGTCATCCGTGAGACACTTAAGACATTTAAGTGTTTTTGGAACTTCACTGGCTGCTGGTTTTTACCAACTACAATGTGAATATTTTGGTAATGATGTGCAAGAAAAGTTGCATTCTCCTCAGTTCCTGTTGGAACACTGTTTCCAGTCAGTATTCAAAAGATAAAGATTAGGTTTATTTGTCACATGTACATTGAAACGTACTGTGAAATGCGTCGTTTTGCGTCAATAACCAACACAGTCTGAGGATGTGCTGGGGGCAGCCCACGTGTCGCCATGCTTTGGACGCCAACAAAACGTGCCCACAACTTACTAACCCTAACCTATACGTCTTTGGAATATGAGAGGAAACAGGAGCAACTGAGGAAACCCACCGGGCATGGGGAGATTATATAAATTCCTTACACATAGCAGCAGGAATTGAACACGGATTCCTGGTGCTGTAATGCGTTACACTACCGCTGCCCCATTTACTGTTAATGTCAACTCTATAAAGACACACCTAAAGCTCTGCAGCTTAATATGCGGCTGACACCTGTTGTCAGGACTAGATAAGCAGCTTAAATCATCATTTGACCTGCTTGTTCTCAGCTGAAGTGGGAAAAGGGATGGTACATTTAGATGATGCACGTCAAGATATTGGCGGAGAAAATTAGTGGGGCACAGTTTCAGATCCAGAAAACGTAATGTTATTACAGCAGCAGCGAACTGGGTTCCATTCTTGCCTCTGTCTGTAAAAAGTTTGTATGTTCCCCCTGTGACTGTGAGTTTCCTCTGGGTGCTCTGGTTTGCTCCTACATTCCAAAGATGTACGGGTTAGTAGGTTAATTGGTCACATGGGTGTAACTGGGTAATGCAGGCTCGTTGAGCCCAAAGGGTCTGTTACCGTGCTGTATCTCCAAATAAAAATCAAAAACATATAATAAATGTTAGTGGAAGAGTAATCTGCTGATGGTCTGCATCTCCCTTGTGACTATCAACTGCTGGTAAGAATACAGGAACACCTTAGTCCATTAAATTAGGAAATGGAAAAACAGAACAAAAATAATGAAAACTTATTAAAGTAGTGGTGTATAATTTTCAACCCTGATAATCGGTTCTTCTGGTCCACTCCATGAAGTCCTAATGCACAGCAGCTTAAGGTTTTGATGATTGTTAGTGATATGGGTTTATATTCGAATGGATCATTCACTTGCAAACTGTTTCTATTGAACAGATGCAGAGCTGAGTCATTGAACATTACTGCACAGAATGAAGTCCTTTGGCCCATCTACTCCACGATGAACCTTTGAACTGTGAGTGCTTTTAAAAAGAGTAAGAGCAAAAGTTCTCATGTGAAGAAACAGCAAGGAAACTAGTTTGACTTAATTAAAATTCAGTTTCCTTTGTAAGACTAAATATTTAATATTAATAATTATTATCACAATAAATTAATAAGACAAAAATTAATAATCTGTCTATAAACTTTTAGTTAGCATTTACATCTTTATAAACATTTGGTTAATGTATCCAAATGTTTTGTTTGTGTGGTCGTTGATAGCATTTCTGATCACTATTCAAAATAAAACAAGATGTAACCTGCATGTTTCTAATATTCTGTGAAATTTCTCACTAATTATTCCAATAAGCTGCAAAATTGAAACCAAGTGATTATGGCACATAAATGAACTTACCTAGATTTCCAGAGACTTTCTCAAAATTACTGAGTATAGTACTGGCATTCGCCAGGAGGAATGTTTCTTCTTCTGGAGTTAGCTGAAGATAAAGCCAGAACATTAATTCTGTGTAGCTTTAGAAACAGTACCAGGCATTACAGCCTGCACAACACATAAGCTTATGAATCCTATCACAGCCACTAGTCGCCATAAGACCATGTGCCATAATCAAGCATCTCTTATCATAAAGTAACACCACAGGAGGTTCACGAGAATGAACCTGGAAATGAAAGGGTTAATATACGAGGAGCGTTTGATACCTCTGGGCCTGCACTCACTGGAGATTAGAAGAATGAGGAGGATCTCATTGAAATCTATTGAATACTGAAAGACCTGGATAGAGTGATCGTGGAGAGGACTTTTCCAATAATGGGGGAGTCTAGGACTAGAGACACAGCCTCAGAATAGAAGGATGTTGTTTCAGAACAGAAATGATGAGGAATTTCTTTAGCCAGAGGGTGGTGAATCTGTGGAATTCATTGCCACAGACGGCTGTGGAGGCCAAGTCATTTGAAGTGGAGGTTGATTGGTTCTGATCGGTAAGGGTGTCATAGGCTATGGGAAGAAGACGGGAGAATGGGATTGAGAGTGATAATAAATCAGCTATGCTGGAATGGTGAAGCAGACTCAATGGGTTGAATGGCCTAATTCTACTCCTATGTCATGTGGTCTAAAAGGAAAAATTCTACAATTAGTCCTCGGATAGTTACCTTTTCTTCCAGCTTCCTTAGCGCTGTAAGTACCTCAACCTTCTGCTGCGTATAGACATCCCGCGGCAACTTTCCTACTATTACATCTCGCTCCATCTGAAGGAACACAGTAACATCAAACCTAGATTTTTAAGAAATATTTACTGCAATTATTTCACACTGTTATCACAAATACAGCATCTCTCAAAGTACATTCAGATTTTCTGGTTCACTGAAGCTTCCCCTTCAGGCCAGCTGGCGGAGTGTTTGAGGCACAGACCAGGAGGATCAATGTTAGATGCTCAGACTACACTGCAGATGTAATTGCTCTCAGCATTCTTCCATAATAAGGGCACAGATCACGCCTATTGTCATTAGAATCAGATTTAGTATCACTGGCATACGCCATAAAATTTGTTGTTTAGTGGTAATAGTACATTGCATTACATAATTTAAAAAACTTTAAATTACAATAAATATAAATATGTATACAATTAATTTAAATAAGTAGTGCAAAAAAATAAAGAAACACGGGTTCATTGTCCATTCAGAAATCTGACAGCGGAAGGGAAAATGCTGTTTCTAAAACGTCAAGTGTGTGTTTTCAGGCTCCTGCGCCTCCTCCCTGATGGTAGCAAGGAGAAGAGGCATGTCATGATGGGGGTCTTTAATGATGTCACTCAGTAACGATTCATACTGCATGATCTCTCCTGACAGCTCCTCAGTGGCCAATGAGTCGGATAAAGGTCAGGGCACACAATTGACCCTAAACATAGAGATGACTCCTAATAACACACACAAATTGCTGGAGGAACTCAGCAGGCAAGGCAGCATCAATAGAATAAACAATCAATGTTTCAGGCTGAGATCCTTTTTAAGGACTGGAAAGTTAGAGGGAAGAAGCCAGAACAAGGTGGGGTGATCAGTGAATCTAGGTGAGGGGGAAGGGGTTAAGTAAGAGACAGGAATTGACATTGAAAAGGTAAAGGACTGAAGAAGGAATCTGACAGTAGAGTGGACCATGGGACAAAGGGAAGGAGGAAGGCGATAGACTGGTGAGGAGGAGGGGGAGAAGTTACTGGAAGTTAAAAGAAATCAATGCTCATGCTGTCAGTTTGGAGGCTACCCAGATGGAATATCTCACCTGCCATTCATCTCCTCCCTCACCTCCATTCAGGGTCCCAATCAGTTCTTCCAGGTGAGGCAACACTTCACCTGCCAATCTGTTGGGATCATTTACTGCAGTGGTTCCCAATCTGCGGTCCATGGACACCTTGGTTAATGGTAGGGGTCCAAGGCATAAAAAGAGGTTGGGAACCCCTGATCTACTGTATCTGGTGTCCCTGGTGCAGCCTCCTTTACATCGGTGAGACCCAACATGGATTGGCGGCCACTGTGTCGGGCACCTTCGCTCTGTCCGCAACAGGCAGGATTTCTGGGTGGCCGACTGTTTAATTCCACTCCCCATTCCCACTCCACGTGTCAGTCCGTGGCTGCCTCTGCTGCTATGATGAGGGCACTCTCAGGATGGAGGAGCAACATCTCATATTCCATCTGAGTAGCCAGGATAACATTCATTGTCACAACGTTCAGAAACATACACATTCAGAGCAAAGTCTGTGTCTGTCTTCACAATGAAGTGAGCTTCATAATTAGGGAGTCAACCTACAGTTGGGTACAAGGATCACTTCTGAAGGACAACATTGTAAGGAGTGAGAGTGGCCAATCACTATGAACAAGAACAAACAAGACACCAATTCTCGCAGAGGATACAAGGTAAAAATGTATGAAATTCTTAGTGTGCAGTGTTGCACACATTAAGTTCAACTTTAATACCTACTTCTGCTATGAATTAAATGACAGTGGCCACTTTATTAGGTACATCTGCTCATTAATGCAAATATCTAGTCAATCACGTGGGAGCAACTCAATGTATAAGAGCATGCAGACATGGTCAAGAGGTTCAGTTGTTGTTCCAACCAAACATCAGAATAGGGAAGAAATGTGATCTAAATGACTTTGACTGTGGAATGGTTGTTGGTGTCAAACGAGGTGGTTTGAGTATCTCAGAAACTGCTGATCTCCTGGGATTTTCACGCACAACGGTCTCTAGAGTTCATAGAGAATGGTATGAAAGACAAAAAACAACATCCAGTGAGCTGCAGTTCTGTGGGAAAAAACACCTTGTTAGTGAGAGAGGTCAGAGGAGAATGGCCAGAATAGTTGAAGCTGACAGGAAGGTGACAGTAACTCAAAACACCACACGTTACAACAGTGGTGTGCAAAAGAGCATCTCTGAATACCTAACAGATTGAACCTTGAAGTGGATGGGCTACAGTAGCTGAAGAGCACACTGGGTTCCACTCCTATACCTAACAAAGTGGCCACTGATCCGTTGATGATGCTGACTATTCCAGGCGCTCCATGACCACTCACTACAACACAGGAGGCCATTCAGCCCATTGGGTCCATGCCAGCTTAAGCACAGGCATTCCATTGGTACATTCTCTCCTCTCCTTACTCCCTCTCAGCAATTCTGTCTCAACTGATCACCAAATCTCGGGTCACTCTTTTGCCACCAAGGAGTGATTTATAATGGCCAACCGTGCAGTTGCTAAGGGGTAGAAGCTGGCAGAGTACCATGCAGTCGGGGAAGAATGTGCAAACTGCGTACAATGAATAGAGTTGAACCAAGGCTCTAACCCTGTCATGCTATCCTTGAATGCAAGGACTTAGTTTAAAAAAAAATTAACATTCAAAAAATGCATTAGCTGCTTTATAATTGATGTACACCCACAATGTAATCTCATTTTTATTTTATTTAGAGATACAGCACAGCAACAGGTCCTTACAGCCCAACAAGGCTGTGCTGCCCAATAGTATCCATGTGACCAATTAAACTACTAACCCATATGTCTTTGGACTGTGGGAGGAAACCAGAGCACCTGGAGGAAACCCATCTGGTCATTGGGAGAATGTATAAGCTCCTTACAGATAGCAGTGTGAATTGAACCTGGGTTGCTGGCGCTGTAATAACGTTACGGTGACTGCAACACAATTGGGAAATACAGCATGGTAACAGTTCTTTCCAGCCCAACAAACCCATGCCATTCAATTGCAGCCAACTACTAATTAAGCTACGTGTTTAGAATGTGGGATGAAACTGGAGCACCCAGAGGAAACCCACACTGTCAAAGGAACGAACATACAAACTCCTTATAGATAGCTGGCATTGTAATAGCGTTATACTAGCTACTTATTTGAACCCCAACCTGGGGTTCAAAGACCCCTCAGACAATGGTAGGAGTCCATGGCATTAAAAAGGTTGGGAACCCCTGGTCTATAAAATTTGTATAGGGCTGAAAGGGGTTAAAATAACGGTGAAGAAACATTGAAGAACCATCATCTGTGATGCCATCTCTCTCTTTGATGTAAACCTCTCGCTCAGAATTCAGAAATATCAAAATGCATAACCTTATTGCAGAGTACTCAGCCTCACTGAGGGGTGCTTACCTCAGCAAGTCGCGTTCGTAGCTGCCCAGGCTGCTTCTTTGCAAACATTCGGATTACCTCTGGAGTTTTAAAAGCCTGGCTTATTGCTGCCTGGATTGCCTGACAAAGATGAGGGGGGAAATAATCAAACTCTTTTAAAAAGGCTACGATAATTAAAATCTACTCAATACAATGAATATGGTGTCATATAAAATTTAATCCTGGATATTGCACAGGGAGTTAATCCTCATTTAGCCACCGGATTGAAATGATGCGAATCCAGATCCTTTTCCTTAAACAATTTCTCAGACTGGAAAGAGATACAATCCTTTTTACCCAAACCTATGACATTGAACAGCATAGAACAGGCCCTATACAAACAAGCTGGATGAACTCAGCAGGTCGGGCAGCATCCATTGAAATGAACAGTCAATGTTTCGGGCTGAGACCCTTTGTCAGGACTGAAGTATACTTTGTGTTTAATAGAACAGGCCCTATAGCCCACAACGTTGTGCCGACCTTTTAACTTACTCTAAGACCAATTTAGCCCTTCCCTTCCACACAGCCCTCCATTTTCCTTTCATCCATGTGCCTTTCTAAGAAATTCTTAGAAGTCCCTAATGTATCTGCTGGGAGGCAGGTTGGAGATGCATCTCTACCAAAGGAGGGGTAAGGCGCTCCTGCCCTCCGCCAGCCCGCAGATCACCCTTGGGCAAGGTGTAGCACCTGCTTAGGCTCCCCCCACCCCCCCAAAAAAAAATCAGAGTCATGGGAGCAGGTGGTAGATGGTCATATGAGCAGCTGGTACGTATCACAAGACCTGGTTATGTGACCACTGCCACCAGGCAGACAATCTCTGAAGAGTATTGATAATGGCTGGGGCCACCCGTCTCGTAAGGACACCACTCAGAAGAAGGCAACGGCAAACCACTTCTGTGGAAAACTTTGCCAAGAATAATTATGAACACGGAAAGACCATAATTGCCCTACGTCACACCACACGGCACATAATGATGATGAATATATCTGTCTTTACCACCACTCCTGACATCATGTTCCATGTACCCACCATTTTCTGTGTTAAAAAAAACCCTATCTCTGACATCCTCCCTAAACTTGCCTTATAGTTATGGCCAAAGTTAGCCACAAAAGTGTTTTAAGCGTTAAAACATATTCCAAAGTATTTAAAAGGCAGTTAAGCGTGGCTACAGACATATCAGAGTTGATGTGTATACAATAAATTCCCTCAAATAGGAGCATTATAACGACAAAATAGTTTTTTTGGGGTATTGGCTCAGAGATAATTATTGTCCAGAGTGCTCCAACTAATTCAAGTTCTTGCTGTCTTTCTCACTCAAGCCCATCACCCCTACTGGGGCCTAGCCCACCGATAGCAGCTCACCAGTCCTTGGTCCTAGGCCCTCGGGCTTCCATGGACTTGTGGCTTGCAGGTTGCACCACAGGACTTCAAGGTGAAGATTCTTCCCCTCCCAGATCGAGGTCTCAGGAGCTTTGTTGGCATTTCTGTAGCACTGGGTTTTTACAGGATGAAGTTGCTAGTCCCATGCCCAACCCTCCTCCTTTCACAGGGACCATCTATGTCAGAGCTAATTCAACTGCACTTGATGGAAGTAGTGCCCTGGGATTTTCTACATTCATCCAGTGCAATACTCCAGTTGATTTGAGGCGGAATGTCCATCCATGATTTTAGGATTCTTGTCTCCCAAAACTGAGTCCAATACCTTCCAGCTCAAAGCTGAACCGTGACTGGCCCAGAGTGTTTAGGATGGCTCTGTGACAGCTGACTTCACTACCCACCCATGGCCATGTTCACTAGCAGCACTGGCCATCAGCATGATTATATTTAAAACTGGTACAAAGTTCTTGGAAACTCAACGTAACCTGAACACAATTTGCGCTTAAAATTCCACAACTTTTGCCACAAGTTACATATGGGTAAATGGGGCCTGAAAATACAGCTCAGTTGAGAAAAAACTGTCCCCTCCTACAAAGAAAATTTTTCATTTATATATCACCTTGCAAGCAGGAATTTCTTTGCAGAAAGTTGTCTAAATTCATACCAATCAAACTAGTTGTTATTAATGTAAAATACTAGAGAATTTTGAGATCTAAAATAATGAAATTCTTTTATCCATAGGGCAAGATTATAAGAATTCAATTCTTACTGAAAGTATGGGGGAGATGTCAGAGAAGGTGGAGGGTCATGGGCATGATGTAGGTACAGGGATTAGCTTTTGGGGGTGTTGATTTACTTTTTAGCTGGGTTGGCACAATATTGTGGGCCGAAGGGCCTGTTCCTGTGCAGCACTGTTCTATGTAAGTTGTTGTGTTTTTTTTTACAGAGAGTGGTCAGTGTGTGGAATGTGCTGCCAGGAGTGGTGGTAAAGGCAGATACATTAGGGGCATTTAAGGAACTCTTAAGATGGGTACATGGATGATAGAAAAATGGAGGGTTATGTGGGAAGAAAGGGTTAGATTAATCTTAGAGGTTAACTCAGCATAACATTGTGGACTGAAGGGCCTGTATTGTGTCGTAATGTTCTATTGAAGGTCTCAAAAAGGACACTGAACTGACACATCATTGTATTGTGGGTGCACTGTGGTCTGGAGGAGCATTGTTTCATCTGGCTGTCTACGTATATAGTCAGATTACAATAAACTTGAATTCCATTCCTCCTTTCACAAATGCTGCCTCCAGGATTTCCTATTTCCCTCAAGGAGCTATCACCAGGAAAGAAGGCTTAAAGCCTTTGACGCCAGGAACTGCACCCTCCCCAGGACAGCGTACAGACACAGATGTGACTTCCGCTGCACTACTGAGTCCCATGCAACAAACACAAAAGCCCCGCCTTGTTTCTTACAAGCTGCATTCCACTGAGTTCATCAACTAATGTCATATCTCCGGACATGATTTTCTTCAGAGATTCGTTGAATTCACTCAGCTGCTCCAATGTTTCCTGTTTCGTTTCCTCATATTCTTCAGCTTCAAGTTCCTCCCTAAAACAACGGGGGTCAAAGAAATTAATCAATTAACTTGTTTAATTTCAGATCCATATACAATTTTTAGACTGTATCAAAAGCCAGAGAGAATGATCTTTTCTTACTTCTGCCCCTCTACTGACAGTGGGTGTAGTGTAATAGTCCCCATCTTTGCTCACCCACAAGCTCCCAGGCATCCGATTTCTAAATGGACATTGAACCCATGAACACTACCTCACTACATATTTATTTATTTCTGTTTTTGTACTACTTCTTTTAATAACTATTTAATAACTATTCACACACACACACACACTGCAATTCAGTATTTACCATGTATTGCAATGTACTGTTACCACAAAGTTAACAACTTTCACGATGTATGCTGGTGACATTAAACCTGATTCTGACGACAAAAGACTTCAATTTCTGTAATGTCTCCTTTACTCTTACGAGAAATCCCATGATACATTGCAGCCACTGAAGTACTTGTAAAGTCAGAACCAGGCTCATTATCGCTACACATGCTGTGAAACTTGTTGTATTGCGGCAGCGGTACGGTGCAATAGTTCATTGTAATGTATGACGCGGGTACTGATGGTATTTCCATGACTGTGATTGAGCTTGGCAATCTTACCTACAGAAATAGTTTGCCATTGCCTTCTTCTGGGCAGTGTCTTTACAATACTCTTCAGAGATTGTCTGCCTGGTGTCAGTGGTCGCATAACCAGGACTTGTGATCTGCACCGGCTGCTCATACAACCGTCCACCACCTGCTCCCATGGCTTCACGTGACCCTGATCGGGGGGAGGGGCTAAGCAGGTGCCACTTCCTGCCCAAGGGTGACCTGCAGGCTGGCGGAGGGAAGGAGCACCTTAACTGTCTTTTGGTAGTGACGCATCTCCACCCCGACACCGCATGTGTGTATCTGCTCTAGACACTCAGTGGTCGCTTTATTAGGTACACCTGTACATCTGCTTGTTATTGCAAATATCTAATCAGACAATCATATGGCAGCAACTCACTACAGAAAAGCAGGCAGAATGGTAAAGAGTTCTGTTGTTGTTCAGGCCAAACATCAGAATGGGAAAGAAATGTGATCCAAGTGACTGTGCATTGATTGTTGATGCCAGATGGGGTGGTTTGAGTATCTTAGAGACTGCTGATCTCCTGGGATTTTCACACCCAACAGTCTTTGGAGTTTACAGAGAATGGTGTGAAAAACAAAAAGAACCCAGTGAGCAGCAGGTTTGTGGGTGAAAATGCCTTGATAATGAGAGAGGTGACCATCAAAACATAAGGCCTCATTAATGAGAAAGGTGTCATTTTGACTGTCAAAACAGGAGGTACCTTCACATACTCACAGCCCCAATGACTCTCTGATTTCAGTCTAATGCCAAAGTGAAAGCATCTATCAGGTGGGTGAACCCACAGTAAGCATCTGGCCCAGATGGGGTACCTGGCCAAGTACTAAAGACCTGTGCTGATCAACTGGCTGGAGAGTTCACTGATATCTTTAACCTCTCACTTCGACGGTCTGAGGTGCGCACCTGTTTCAAGCAGGCTTCAATTATACAGGTTCCCCAGAAGACTGTGGTGACCTGCCTCAATGACTATCATCCAGTGGCACTGACATCCTCCGTGATGAAATGCTTTGAGAAGTTGGTGATGAAACATAACAACTCCTGCCTGAGAAGCAATTTGGATTGGCTCCAATTTGCCCACCGGCACACAACAGATCCACAACCATTACCATTTCATTGACTCTTCACTCAACCCAGGAAAATCTGCACAGTGAAGATGGATACATCAGGATGCTCGTTATCGAATACAACTCAGCACTCAATACCATCATACCCTCAAAACTAATCAATTACCTTCAAGGCCTCAATACCTCCTTGAGCAACTGCATCCTCAATTTCCTCACCTGTCAGTTCAGATTGTCGACAACATCCCCTCCACAACCTCCATAAGCTCAGGTGCACCACAAGGCTGTGTGCTTAGCCCTCTGCTCTACTCGCTTTACACTTACGACTGTGTGGCCAAGCACAGCTCCAACGTCACATTGAAGTTGGCTGACGCCACCACTTCCATAGGCCAAATCAAAGGTGGTGATGAATCAGCATACAGAAGGGAATTTCAAAACCTGGCTGAGTGGTGCCACAACAACAACCTCTTACTAAATGTCAGCAAGACCAAGGAATTGATTATAAATTTCAGGAGAAGGAAACCAGAGGTACATGAGCCAGCTCTCATTCAAGGATCAGAGGTGGAGAGGGTCAGCCTCTCGGTGTTATCATTTTGGGAGATGTCCTGATCCAGCACAAGAGTGTAATTATTAAGAAGTCACTGCAATTTCTCTACTTCCTTAGGAGTTTGTGAATACTTGGCACAACGTATAAAACTTTGACAACCTTCTGTAGATGTGCGGAGGAGAGTATACTGACTGTTGGCAGTACGGAAACACCAATGTCCTTGAATGGAAAAGCCAAAAAAATGTAAGGGATGTGGCCCAGTCCATCACGGGTAATGCCCTCCCACCAATGAGCACAATTACGTGGAGCCCTGTTGCAGGAAAGCAGCATCCATCAACAAGGGCCCCCACCATCCAGGCCATGCTCTCTTCTTGCTGCTACCATCACAAAGGAGGTACAGGAGCCACAACACAAGTTCAGGAATAGTTATTACCCCCTAACATCAGGCTCTTGAACCTGTCATGAAGGATGAACAGCTCTGATGGGCAGAAGGGTGCAGAGTTGCCCATGTCTTCCCCCCCACCCCCGGGAGAATCACAAACTGTTACTGTTGCTATGCTGCTAATGAGAGATAGAGATGTAAAAGAAAACATGCTGGAACTGGAACATCTGCTACAGATAAGAGAGAGATAAAGCAGTGGAGAGAGGCTTGTTGATTCACCATGTTATGACTTCTGAAAGACTTATGGCTTCTGAGAGGGTTATTTACCTTGTACCATTCTGTTCATTAAAATTCCTCAGTGGACAGCCGGAGTGAGCTGGTTTGATGGACACAGCCATTCAAAACTGATTGGCAACTGAGACCCTGGGAGTAGGGATAAAAGTGAGGTCTGGGGAGACACCCCTCAGACACACTATTGAGCACTGGTTAAGTGTCGGAACCCACGGGAAGGTGTGGGGCATCGGAGACCGAACAAAGGATCGGTCAGTTTAACTCTCAGTGTTATAGCAGGGCCGGTGGGGATGTGTGTGTGTCCACTCATGCCAGAGTGATGAGTCCACCACAGAAGAATGGTCTAGCTGAAGGACAGAGGGGTCATACCTGAATGGCCACAACAACACATTGACGGATCAAGAATGTAAAGGAAGTTTTGCCTGCCTGTAGCTGTTACAGCTCGCTCGCTCTCTCTCTCTCCAACGATTACAACACGACCAACATCTACCTCAGCACATATGAACTGAACTGAACTTTATATTCACATATGACAATTCATTATCCCCTAGACATCGATAGAGCTTGTTTATTATTGATTATTATTGTTCCCACATTTTTAGGTTTATTATTGCTAATGTGTATTATCTATGTATTTGCATTATTGATATTGATTTGTGTATTTTACTAATAAACACTGTTGAAAATAGTACCACCAGACTCCAATGAATTCTTCTATCTTTGCTGGTTAGACACCCAGTTACGGGGTACGTAACAAATCGGTGGGGCTAACTTCACTTACCCCAACCCTGAAGTGTTCCCACAATCTATGAACTAAATTTCTTGATATTTGTTTATTATTATTTCTTTTCTTTCCTCTTAGTACTTGCAATGGTTGTTGTCGTTTGTACACCAGTTGGTTTCCATCCTGTTGAGTGTGATCTTTGATTCTTTTGTGTTTCTTGTATTTACTGTAAATGCTGGCAAGAAAACAAATCTCAGCGTTGTATGTGGTAACATATGTACTTTGATAATAAACTTACTTTGAGCTTTGATGTCAGAGAATGGCCAGAGTGGTTCAAGCAACAGTAATTTGAACAATCACACGTTACATCAGTGGTGAGCAGAAGAGCATCTCTGAATGCACAACATGTCGAACCTGAGGTGGATGGGCTACAGCAGCAGAAGACAACAAACGTATCACCAGTGGCCACTTTATTAGGTATATGACGTGCTGTGGCAACCCACTTCCTAGCGCACTCGAACCGGCTCAGAAATAGCCAGCGCGCTGGCACAAAGGCCAGGTCCGAAACAATGGGAAAAAGCCTGCGGGGGTTTGTGAGTACATGTCCCTAACAGCATCCGCACCCGGGGAGGGCGGGATGAGGGAGGCTTTAAAGTAAGGCTGTGAAGTTCGAATAAAATCATCTTTAATTGCAGTTTACCAACTCTGTGTCGTTATTTTAGCGCTGCGTGTAGCACACCGCTACAATTGGTGAACCCGACGGTCCAAACGATTTTTGGACTGGAGATGACCAACGCCGCATCTGTTCATGCGGTTTCGTTGAAACTGCCAAGCTTCTGGACGCTGCGACCTCACCTATGGTTCCAGCAAGCAGAAGCCCAATTCCACGTTCGGCAGATAACCTCAGAGGACACACGTTACTACTACGTGGTGAGCTCCCTTGACCAGGACATAGCGGCCCAGGTTACGGAGTTCGTATAGTCTCCCCCGGCGGATGGCAAATATACGGAATTCAAAGCCCTGCTCCTAAGGACTTTCGGACTCTCACGGCGCGAGCGGGCCGCCCGTTTACTGCACCTGGACGGCTTGGGCGACGGACCTCCATCGGCTTTAATGAATGAGATGTTGTCTCTGGCCGACGGACACACACCCTGCCTCATATATGAGCAGGCATTCCTGGAGCAGCTGCCCGAGGACATACGCCTGCTGCTGTCCGACGCGGATTTCAGCGACCCCCGGAAGGTGGCAGCCTGGGTGGACTTGCTGTGGAACGCCAAGAAGGTGAGTGGGGCGTCCGTCGCACAGATCACCAGGCCACGCTCCCAGCAGCACACCAGTCCAGGCCCGGCTGCAGAACCCGCTAACCCCAGAGGCAGGGGTGGGGAGTCCAACGAACAATGGTGTTTCTACCACCAGCGGTGGGGCGCAGAAGCCCGCCGTTGTCGCCCGCCCTGCCAGTTCCCGAGAAACGCCAGGGCCAGCCGCCGCTAATGGCTACAGCGGCTGGCCATCGGGATAGCCTCCTGTATGTGTGGTACCAGCGGTCGGGACGCTGTTTTTTGGTCGACACCAGAGCCGAGATTAGCATCTTACCTCCGACGAGTTACGACAGCCACAACAGAGAACCGGGTCCCCCCCTGAGGGCCATGAACAGCAGCACTGTAAGGACCTATGGCACCCGTATGGTGCAGCTACAGTTCGGCTCCAGCCAGTTCACGTGGGACTTCACACTGGCCGCCGTAGCCCAACCGCTTCTGGGTGCGGATTTTTTGCGGGCTCACAGCCTACTGGTCAACCTGCCCAGGAAGAGACTGGTCCACACCGAGACCTTTCAGACGTACTCGCTGGGTGAAGCCCAGTTGCCAGCCCCTCACCTCGGCTCCATCACGCTGTCCGACAACGACTTCACCAGGGTCCTGGCGGATTTCCCATCGGTTCTGGCACCGCAGTTCACGGCAGCCATGCCCTGGCACGGTGTACAGCACCACATGCTGACCCAGGGACCACCCCTCCACGTCCATGCTCGGCGGCTTCCCCCAGACGAGCTCCGACTGGCGAAGGAGGAGTTCCAGAGGATGGAGGAATTGGGGATCGTCTGGTGGTCCGACAGCCCATGGGTCTCGCCCCTGCACATGGTGCCCAAAGCGACAGGGGGCTGGAGACCATGCAGCGACTCCCGCAGGCTGAACGAGGCTACCACACCGGACCGCTACCCTGTGCCGCACATTCAGGACTTTGCAGCAAACCTGCACGGCGCACAGATCTTCTCCAAGGTAGACCTCGTCTGAGGGTACCATCAAATCCCGATGCATCCGGATGACGTCCCCAAAACGGCTCTCATCACCCCGTTTGGCCTTTTCGAGTTCCTCCGCATGCCGTTCGGCCTGAAGAATGCCGCACAGACATTCCAACGGTTAATGGACGCGGTGGGACGGGACCTGGACTTCGCATTCATCTATTTGGACGACATCCTCATAGCCAGCAGCAGTCGTTAGGAGCATCTGTCCCACCTCCGTCAACTCTGTGCCCGACTGAGTGAATACGGTCTAACAATCAACCCCGCCAAATACGGGCTCGACACCATTGACTTCCTGGGCCACAGGATTACTAAGGACGGGGCAACCCCTCTGCCCGCTAAGGTAGATGCAGTCCGCCATTTCCCCCGACCCACCACAATCAAAGGCCTTCAGGAATTCGTAGGTATGGTCAATTTCTACAACCGCTTCCTCCCTTCAGCTGCCCGGATCATGCGCCCCCTGTTTGCTCTGCTGTCGGGTCTGGGCAAGGACATTACCTGGGATGAGGAGTCTGCCGCCGCTTTCCTTCAAACGAAGGAAGCCTTGGCGAACGCCACGATGCTAGTGCACCCCAGAATGGACGCCCCTACTGCCCTCACAGTGGATGCTTCTAACACGGCAGTTGGTGGGGTGCTGGAGCAACTCATCGCGGGTTGCTGGCAACCCCTGGCGTTTTTCAGCAAACACCTGTGGCCACCCGAGCTCAAATATAGTGCTTTCAACCGGGAACTGTTGGCGCTATACCTGGCAATCCGGCATTTCAGGTACATCTTAGAAGGTAGGCCCTTCACCGCGTTCACAGACCACAAACCGCTTACCTTTGCGTTTACGAAAGCATCCGACCCCTGGTCATCCCGCCAGCAACGCCACCTGTCCTACATCTCTGAATACACGATGGATGTCCGGCATGTCTCGGGTAAGGACAATGTCTTGGCGGATGCGCTCTCTCGCCCTACCGTTCATGCCCTTTCCCAAGGGGACACTTTGAGGCGCTGGCAGAGGCGCAGCAGGCAGACGAGGAGATCCCGAGTTACAGAACCGCAGTCTCCGGTTTGCAGCTCCAGGACCTCCCCGTAGGCCCGGGTGAGAGGACCCTATTCTGTGACGTCGCCACCGGCCAGCCCCGTCCCGTCGTCCCGACAGCCTGGCGGCGATGCATTTTCGACTCCATTCATAACTTAGTGCACCCCTCCAGCAGGACAACTGTCCAGATGGTTTCCAGCAGGTTCGTTTGGCACGGACTCCACAAGCAGGTCAGTGAATGGGCCAGAACGTGCATGCACTGCCAGACGGCCAAGGTGCAGTGGCACACCAAAGCTCTGCCGCAGCAGTTCCACCCCACCCACCGGCGTTTCGACCACATTCATGTGGATATCGTGGGCTCCCTGCCAGTGTCACACGGAGCGCGGCACCTCCTGACTATCGTGGACCGGTTCACAAGATGGCCAGAGGCGATCCCACTCACCGACACCACCTCCGAATCTTGCGCCCGTGCACTGATCACCACCTGGATATCTCGCTTTGGTGTCCCGGCCCACATTACCTCCGACAGAGGCGCCCAGTTGACCTCCAGCCTGTGGTCAGCTATGGCCAGCCTTTTGGGGACTCAGCTGCACCATACAACTGCCTACCACCCACAGTCGAACGGACTAGTGGAGCGTTTCCACCGTCACCTGAAGTCGGCCCTCATGGCCCGCCTGCGAGGAGCCAACTGGGCGGACGAGCTTCCCTGGGTCCTACTCGGCATCTGCACAGCATCCAAAGACGATCTGCACGCCTCGTCGGCCGAGTTGGTGTACGGTGGAGTTCCAAGGGGGCAAGAGGAAGAACCCGCAGCAGTCCTGGGCAGACTACGCGAGAGGCTCGGTGACCTGGCCCCCATACCCACTTCACAGCATAGGCAGAGCCCGACCTGCGTACCCAAAGACCTGCAGAACTGTAAGTTTGTGTTTGTACGAAGGGGCGGGCATCGGCCACCGCTGCAGCGGCCATACGAGGGGCCGTTCACAGTGCTCAGGAACAACGGGTCCACGTTCGTGCTGGACGTTGGGGGGAGAGAGGAGGTTTTCACGGTGGACCGACTCAAACCGGCCCATGTGGACCTGGTGCAACCGGTCGAGTTTCCGGCACTGTGGCGCAGAGGCCGACCTCCCAAACCGGGTCCGGCCCAGACTGTGGACATTGGGGGGGTGGTCATGTGGCGACCCACTTCCTAGCGCACTCGAACCGGCTCACAAATAGCCAGCGCGCCGGCACAAAGGCCAGGTCCGCAACAAAGGAAGAAAAGCCTGCAGGGGTTTGTGAGTACGTGTCCCTTACAGCATCCGCGCCCGGGGAGGGCGGGATGAGGGAGGCTTTAAAGCAAGGCTGTGAAGTTCGAATAAAATCATCCTTAATTGCAGTTTACCGACTCCATGTCATTACTTTAGCGCTGCGTGTAGCACACCGCTACAGTGCCTTATTAGTGTCCATTGTGAGTGTACGTCCCCTCATTCAAGATTCTCCCACTAGTGAAAGCTCATTCACTTTTAGACGTGATTTGTCTGAAATAATCTTAAGAAACATCAGTGCAACAGAAGTGCCTCATCTTGCTGCAATCCTATACACCTTGGACCACAGCAGTAAGGCCACTCTTCACATCTGAATGAAAGGAACCAAATGAAAAGAAGCACAAATAAAAGCAAAAGGTTTTGACAACTGCTTCCTCTCATACCTGCACTCATCGAGATCCTGTAGCTGCTGCATCAACCTGTCTAGTTGCTCCTCCAAGTTCTGCTTCAGTTTGCTTGTTTCGCTCTTTCCTCGTGAAGCCATCTTTATCCTAGATCCGGGAATGAACGTTACACATTAGTTATTCATTTAAGTCAAAATAAATGCACTACTGTTTCATAACATTAGAGCACAGCAACTCAAACAGGCCCGTCAGCCTGCTACGTCTGCGTTGAACATGTCAGAGAGGTACATGAACTGGCAGGAATACAGGGAGATGAGGTTAATTAGATTGACATTACGGACTGCAGACGTTGTGCGCAGAAGAGCCTTTTCTTGAGCTGTCTTGTTCTATAATGTACCTGTGTCAGTGTGAATGGGAAGGGGTGGTCTTGTGTAAACAGCAATGACGGGCTGTAGAATCTGGTTCTGAAAGGGGGAATAAAAGCAGGTAAGGGGAGAGGAAGAGGGCAGCGAAAGGATAGCGAGGATATTGTCGTGGGAATCGCAGTCGGTGGAAGATGCCCCATATTGCCACATACCCTCAGCCGTCACAGACCCTCCACCGCAAAACCTCCCTCACCTCCCCGCGCAGGGCGGAACCCAACCACAGACGGACCAACTTCCGGTCCAATATCTAAACTGGGCGGCGCAGTGTCACCTTCAATAGGGTCCCCGTGGGCCCGGGCCCAGCCCAGCCCAGCCCAGCCCTCCCCTCCCCTCCCCTCCCCATCCAAAAGTTCCCTCTTTCATCCCTCCTACCCACACTCATACGTTCCCCAGCCCAGCTCTGTGCCTCCAACCAGCTGTTCGATGAGACAACATGGGGAGTTTCAGGTGATGAACCTTTTGTCTGCGAAAATGACACAAAGTTTGGGGCTCACAGCTAGCTCTCCTCTGCCATCTACTTATCTTTTGTGTTATTTATTCATTCACAGGATGTGAATTTTTGTTTTTTTTATTTAGAGATACAGCAGGGAACAGGCCCTTCTGCAGCCACCCAGCAACACACCCGACCCCAGCCTAATCACAGGACAGTTTACAATGACAGATTAACTTACCAGCCGGTACACCCTTATAATGTGGGGGGAAACCGGAGCACCCAGAGGAAACCCACACATTCCACAGGGAGGACATACAAACTCTTTCAATGGCTAATACAAACGTTAAGTTCCTCAGTGTTATTACTTCAGAGGGCCTGTGAAATGGTCCAGCTCGTAAGGGCCGTTACAAAGAAAGCATAGCGGCACCTCTGCTTATGAGCTTGCAAAGATTTGCCATGACACCTGAAGTTTTGACAAACTTCCAAAGATGTGTGGTGGAGAGTGTATTGACTGCATCACAGCCTGGAAACACCAATGCCCTTAAACGGGAAATCCAACAAGAAGGAGGGGATATGGCCCAGTCCATCGCGGGTAAGGCCCTCTCCACCACTGAGCCGGTCTCCAGGAAAGACTGGCACTGGAATCCCCCCCACAGAGCATGATTTCTTCCAGTTGCTGCCACAAGGAAGGAGGTACAGGAGCCTCAGGATCCACACCACCAGGTTCAGGAACAGTTAATACCCCTCAACCATCAGGCTCTTGAACCAAAGGGGATAACTTCACTCAACTTTGCTTGTCCCATCATTGAAATGTTCCCACAACCAACTGACTTTCAAGGACTCTTTCACTCATGTTCTCAATATCTGTTGCTTATTTATTGATGATTATTATTTCTTACTTTCAATTGTTGCTGCGTTTGTTGTCTTCTGCTCTCTGGTTGAACGCCAAACTGGTGTGGTCTTTCATTGATTCTGGCATGGTTCTTATTCTATTATAAATTTATTGACTATGCCCGTAAGAAAGGGAATTTCGGCGTTTCACATGGTGACATATATGTACCTTGATAATAAATTTACTTTGAACTTTGAATAAGGGGGCATAATTTTAAGGCGATTGGAGGAAAACTATTACCTTTGTTAGACATTATTTTCTTTTTATAATATATTGACTTAACATGATTATATTTTAATTTCATATATGTCCTGCTACTACTTTCATTTTTATTGGAACCTGTGTCCGGAAAAGTCTGAATTAAATACAAAAATTATAAAACAACGGAGACCATGTACGTTTTTGTATAGAGAAATGAAACGCCCAGATTAATCCAGCGGCCAACACTCCCATCTACAGGCAATCAATAGAACTGCAAAATAAAGTTAATGTAGGTACTGTATTGATTTTTTAGAAGAAATATATTCGTAATTTACTTTTTAATTGAATTGATTTTATTTCTTACATCCTTCACATACACGAGGAGTAAGAATCTTTATGTTATGTCTCCATCTGAACGTGCAATGTGCAAATTATTGTAATTTGTAATAAATAGTATGTACAGTAAGATATACAACAGGATAGTCAATATAGCTTTGACTGTCAGCGAGAATTAATCAGTCTGAGGGCCTGGTGGAAGAAGCTGTTCCAGAGCCTATTGATCCTGGCTTTAATGCTGCATTACCATTACCATCAACAGATGACGCCATGGTAGTAGCTGGAGAAATTGTGGTTGGAGTGACTTGGGTCCCAATAATCCTAGGGCCCTTTTTACAAATCTGTCATTATAAATGTCCTGACAAGTGGGAAGTTCACATCCACAGATGCACTGGGCTGTCTACAACACTCTCTGCAGAGTCCTGCGATTGAGGGAGGTACAGTTCCCACACCAGGCAGTAATGCAGACAGTCAGGATGCTCTCAATTGTGCCCCTGTAGAAAGTCCTTAGGATTTGGGGACTCGTGCTGAACTTCTTCAATCGTCTGAGGTGAAAGAGGTGCTGTGTGCTTTTTTCACAACACAGCTGGTGTGTACAGACCAAGTGAGGTTCTCTGTAATGAGTATACTGAGCAACTTGACGATGTTCACCCTCTTGATCTGATCTGAATTAATAAGTTTAATTCATTTCAACTGTGTAAAAATTCATTGAGATACCTGTCCTGCACTTTAGATTGGCATCACTAGGCAATTCCATCATTTGAGTGCATGCACCTGCTGCACGGGGCCATTTTCCTGAACCAATGCAGGCATTCCTATTTTACACAGCTTCGCATTGTGTGTGCAGGACCTACAATTGAATGGGAAAAACCCTTCCAGTTCTTCTCACTGGGTGACCATCACATCCAATAACCCAAATTAATGAGGTGCCCAACACAGAAACAGGCCCTTCAGCCCATCTAGTCTATACCAAACTATTATTCTGCCTAGTCACGTTGCACCTGGACCATAGCCCTCCATGCCGCTTCCATCCATGTCCTTATCCAATATTCTCTCGAATGTTGCAATCAAATTCACACCTATCACACCCGCTGTCAGCTCAAAGCTCAAAGTAAATTTATTGTCAAACTACATTCATCTCACCATATACCACCAGTAGATTCCATATTTTGTGTCTCACAGAGATAGCGCCGTTTTCTTCGTCTCTCTCTCCCCTCCTCAGCCCCAGCAACCAGTCCCCATCACCCTCTTGCAGCCAGCACCATTTTGTCATTCTGTCTCCCTCGGTTTCCACCTGAACACAGGCACTTTCTTAAAGTAAAGTAGGTTTATTATCAAAGTGCATAAATGTCACCATATACAACCCTGAGATCCATTTGCTTGAGGGCATACTCTATAACCCCATAATAGAACAAAAACCACAAAAATATTCAATGAAACAAACACAAGGAAATATGCAGATGCTGGAAAACCAAGCAACACACACAAAATGCTGGTGGAACGCAGCAGGCCAGGCAGCATCTATAGGAGGAAGTACAGTCGATGTTTCGGGCCGAGACCCTTCGTCAGGATCAATGAAAGGTCACACCAACTTGGGCGTTCAAAGACAACTGTTCAAATACAAAAAGAAAGAAATAATAATACTTAACCAGCAATAAATATTGGGAACAAGATGAAGAGTCCTTGAAAGTGAGTCCACAGATTGTCGGAGCATTTCAATGATGGGGCAGGTGAAATTAGGGGAAGTTAGGTTCAAGAGCCTGATGGTTGAGGGGTAATAATGCTTTTGAACCTGGTGGTGTGAGTCCTGAGGCTCCTGTATCTCCTTCCTGATGACTGTAGTGAGAAGAGAGCATGTCCTGGGTGGTGGGGGTCCCTGATGATGGACTTGTACCACCCTCTGAGTGAAGAAGCCTCCCCCCCAACAGGTTCCCTTGAAATGTTTCACTTTTCACCCTTAAAAAGCTGGCTTGTATTTACAGTATGTACACTTCTCAGAATTTTGTATAGCTCTACCAAAAAACGGGAGAGGGGTGGTGTTGGTCGCAGCATGGTAGTGTAGAGGTTAGTGTAATGCTTTACAGTGCTAATTGTAAGATTAGGTTTCGATTCCCAATACTGCCTGTAATATATATATCATGGTTTAAGACCACACTTCATAGTGTTAATACTGTTATGCTGTTGATTATTTTATTTTCTGCAGATTTTCTCAAAATGCAATATGTTTCTTTAATTACATTACACAATCAGGTACTTCTTTTTTTGTTGTTTAAGATAATAATACAGTTGGATAATAATACAGTTGATCAAGTTAGGCTTGCTGTAATGACCAATTGTTAACGTTCTAGAGGAATTGGAGGGTAGCCATTTTCTGGGGAGAATGCAGGGCTTTTGGGGGAAGAAATGGAACGGAAATGGACAATGAACATAGCAGAAAACCATGAACTCATTTGGAAGGACAAATACTTCAGTCAGAAAATTGTCATGAGGACTTTGGTCTCACAGAGAATGCGCAGTTAACTTTAATTGAGCTAGTTATCGCAAGACCTTGGAGAAAGTTCGATGCCTTGTTCTTAGACATTAAAAGGATATTTACTTGAGAGCCACATTTACTTATTGGTAGTGGTCTTTTCATCATTATTCCTCATTAATTGTAGAGTTATGTTACTGTTAGTTTGCATTCACAGTAATAGTTATCTCATTATGAGCCTACAGTGAGAGGGAGGTCACTCTGCTTGGCAGGAAAGAATTGTGGCTGTGAAACAATCTCACATAGCAAGGAGATTGTTGGCCCTTGTGTCCATGAACACTACAGCACTATTGCAGTGAATGAGGGATGCAAGATGGCCAGCCAGTCCACGAACAGACCACATTCTGGTAAATTGGATCATTTGTCTGTCCTTCCCCTAACTGCACACAGGCAGAGGCTAACGAGCAAAGCTCAAGAGATGAGGACAACAAAGAAGTGGTCGTGGGAGGCAGAGGAGTTGCTACAGGATTGTTTTGAGCTGGTGGACTGGGCTGTGCTCAAGGACTCCATTGTGGATCTGAGTGAATACACCACAGTTGTCACAGACTTTATTAAAAGCTGTAGACAAATGTGGCCCCACAATATCATTCAGAGCCTTCCCCAAAAAGCCCTGGATGAAACATGAGATACACAAGCTGCCAAGGGACAGATCGGAGGCATTCAAGTTTGTGGATCAAGAAAGTTACAAGAGGTCCAGGTATGATCTCCAAAAAAACCATCTCACACATGGAAGCAATTCTGAACTAAACTTGAATCAATGAAGGACATTCAACAGCTCGGGCAGGACTTGAATTCCATTACCTCTTCTAAAGTGAAATCAAGCGACATGGATGATAACAGGGCTTCACTTCCGGTTGAACCTAATGCCTTCTACACTCGCTTTGACCATCGAAACATGGAGGAACCATCATGAATTCCCAACGATCCTGTAATTTCAACCTCTGAGGCTGACGTGCAAGCAGCTTTCAGGAAGTTGCTCCCATGAAAAGCATTCGACTCAGACCTGGCCAAGTACCGATCAACTGGCTGGATGGTTCATTGAGATCTTTAACCTCTTGCTTTGGCAGTCTGAGGTATCCACCTACTTCAAGCAGGCTTCAATCATACTGGGGCCTAAGAAGACCGTGGTAACTTGCTTCAATGACTATCGTCCAGTGGTACTTACATCCACCATGATGAAGCGCTTTGAAAAGTTGGTGATGAAACAACTTGGATCAGCTCCAATTTGCCCACCGGCACAGAACAAGTCCACAGCAGATGCCATTTCAATGGGTCTTCACTCAGCCCTAGAACATCTGGACAGCAAAGAAGCATCAGGATGCTCTTTATCGACCACAGTTCAGCATTCCCTCAAAATTAATCAATAGGCTTCAAGAACCTGCCCTCAAGAATTCCTTGTACAATTGGATCTTCGATTTCCTCACTTGCAAACCCCAGTCAGTTCAGACTGGCAACAATAAGCACAGGTGCACCACAAGGCTGTGTGCTTAGCCCTCTGCTCTACTCGCTTTACACTTACGACTATGTGGCCAAGCACAGCTCCAACGTCACATTGAAGTTGGCTGACGCCACCACTTCCATAGGCCAAATCAAAAGTGGTGATGAATCAGCATACAGAAGGGAATTTCAAAACCTGGCTGAGTGGTGCCACAACAACAACCTCTTACTAAATGTCAGCAAGACCAAGGAATTGATTATAAATTTCAGGAGAAGGAAACCAGAGGTACATGAGCCAGCACTCATTCAAGGATCAGAGGTGGAGAGGGTCAGCCTCTCGGTGTTATCATTTTGGGAGATGTCCTGATCCTGCACAAGAGTGTAATTATTAAGAAGTCACAGCAATTCCTCTACTTCCTTAGGAGTTTGTGAAGATTTGGCACAACGTATAAAACTTTGACAACCTTCTGTAGATGTGTAGTGAAGAGTATATTGACTGGCTGCATCACAGCCTGGTATGGAAACACCAACGCCCTTGAATGGAAAATCCTACAAAAAGTAGTGGATATGGCCCAGTCCATCATGGGTAAAGCCCTCCCCACCATTAAGCATATCTACACACAAAGCGTTGTCACAGAGAAGCAGCATCCATAATCAGGGACCCCCACCACCCAGGTCATACTCTCCTCTCGCTGCTGCCATCAGGAAGAAGGTACAGGAGCCTCAGGACCACACCACCAGATTCAGGAACGGTTATTACCCCTCAACCATCAGGCTCTTGAACAAAAGGGGATAACTTCATTCAACTTCATTTGCCCTATCATTGAAATTTTGCCACAACTTAGGGACTCACTTTCAAGGACTCTTCATCTCGTTCTCAGTATTTATTATTTATTGTTATTTCTTTTTGTATTTGCACAGTTTGTTGTCTTTGAATACCCAAGTTGGTGTGGTCTTTCATCGATTCTTTAATGGATTTATTGAGTATGCCCACAAGAAAATGAATCTCAGGATTGAATATTGTGACATATACGTCTCAGAAAGGCAGTGTCCATTATTAAGGACCTCCAGCACCCAGGACATGCCCTTTTCTCACTGTTACCATCAGGTAGGAGGTACAGGAGCCTGAAGGCACACACTCAGCAATTCAGGAACAGCTTCTTCCCCTCTGCCATCCGATTCCTAAAGGACATTGAAACTTTGGACACTACCTCACTTTTTTAAATATACAGTATTTCTGTTTTTGCACATATTAAAAAAATCTATTCAATATGTAATCGATTTATTATTATGTTTTATTTTATTTATTATTTTTTCTCTCTCTCTCTGCTAGATTATGCATTGCATTGAACTGCTGCTGCTACGTTAACAAATCTCACATCACATGCCGGTGATAATAAACCGGATTCTGTTTGTTGATAATAAATTTACTTAGCTTTAAGAGCATCTGTGTTCAGGTGGAAACCGAGGGAGACGGAATGACCAAAGGAAAGGTGTGATGGTGCTGGAGACTGGTTACTGGGCCTGAGGTGTGAACTGACAGGCAAAAGATGAGGAAAATGGTACTACTCCTGTGAGATATAAAATATGGAAGATGCTGAAAGTGTGAAATAAAATTGGAAGATGCTGGAAAGGGAAGGCCAGGCAGCATCAATTGAGAGTGAGAGTGAAGGAGGTAAGATTCAGAGTCAATGGTTTTCCAATCAGACTATTCTGTCAGGTGTATGGGTCCTAATGCCCTTCCCTTGGACAACATCGGTGGCGTGGAGAGGGGAAGACTTGCAGCTTGGGCAACTGCCGGTCTCCCATACAACCCTGCCCAGGCCTGCGCCCTGGAAACCTTCCGAGGTGCAAATCCATGGTCTATTGAGACTAATGGAGGCCTACACACTTTCTGTCAGGTACATTTTGTTACTAATTCTCTTCATAATATCAGCTCCTGTGCTGTACCAGGGTACTGATTTGGGTTGTGTAGAATCACCAAGCACAGAACCAGCCAGGTTCGCTAGAAACCGTTGGCATTAATCCTGCAAAAAAACCCCGCCACGTTCGCATTGACTGCTCCTGGTCCTCCCACTTATCTGCACACTAGGGGCAACTTACAGCAGCACGGTTAACGTAACGCTGTTCACGACGCCAATGACACGGGTCCAATTCCTGTGGTAGCAGTGACTGGAATTCAATACCCAGTGCTGTCTGTAAGAAACTTATACGTTCTCCACGCGACCACGTGGGTTTAATCCAGGTGTCCCAGTTTCCTGCCACGTTTCAAAGACATTTGGGTGAGGGTTAGTGAGCTGTGGGTGTCTATGTTGGCTTCAGGAGTGCAGACTGAACCCAGCACATCCTCGGACTGTGCTGGTCGTTGGCGGGAGCATCACATCTCACTGGATGTGACAGATAAAGCTCATCTCCATTCAAATAAATACAGAACAGACTATTCCAACATTTTTTATTTCCAACAATGCAAACACACTGGCTTATTGCAAATGTCCATGTCTTGAGTTTACAGACTGCATTTCATTGCATCTACTGGGACTTCAGGCACAGTTTCCAAAGAGGATTATAGTGATTTCAGTCTGTAGATCAGCTACACGTGATGATGGGTCTTGTGCGCCACTGCCAAGACCACATTGGGTACCTCCTACACCTTGTCTGCTGCACATCACCTTACTATGCAAATTACACATTGTACTTTCTTAAATATAATGGAACTTCTAGTAATACTGTATGGGCCTTTTAGTTATTGAAGCATTAAGTTATGTGAAGCAAGGGCTGACTTCATCAAGTATCCTGTTTTATTAACCTTTTGAAAAAATAGTCTGCAAATTCTGTGCAAATACCCTCATTTGAAGGCAATTTAACTCATCAGCAGTACAGACAGGCAGAGCTGCTAGTCAGTGGTTACTCAGCAGGATTTACGTTAAGGGAATGGGCGATTACTAAGTTTTACCCTATACATTGATATATGGATAGTTCACTTAGCTCCTCTCCTCGTCCTGAGACAGCCATTAGGGAAGCTACAATTAATGCCAGGTCCCATTTTTAACCCTGTACACCTCGTGAGAACCACCCACGCCAGAGTTAAGTTAGTTAAGGTCCCAACATCTCACTGATGTCAATTTTAACCTGAGGGGTGTTCGATGAAGGTGGGGGAGGGGAGTCATCTTTAAACAAGTGACTGTTATTTTAACAACGTGCCGTAGTCTGGAAACACTCCTTCAGGCTGAAATAGTGAGGTTAATTGGGGGGGGGGGTTAGAAAGCAAGATTTGATTTTACTTTCTTGTTTTTTTTTAATCTTGGTCTGGGAGAGAAATCCAGGGAATTTTCTGCTACGTTCCACTGGGAAAATTTACCTCGCACTGTTTCTCATCTCCCCTCAAGTGCACGGGCCTTCTGGATAACTCTCAGCTGCTACTTTGCTTATTGATCACATCATCCTGGACCTGCTCAGTACCCAGGAGGACACCGTGCCTTCGTCACCACTCCAATAAATCCTATTCCCCCACTTGCTCATTTTTTTCCACGTACTCCCAACCAGCCTACCCCGATTCTCCTGCTTTCCAGCCACGCCCCAGGGGCAACTTGCTGCAGCTGAGCAACCCAGCAGCCTGCCTGTCTCTGGGCCATGGGAGGAGGAGGGAAACAGAGGATCTGCAAACTCTTGCGCACAGACAGACAGATCTGGATGGCAAGTCTGAACCTCGGAGCTTTCTCGGTCTCCAGGGCCACTGCGTCCAGCCTTGCTGTGCTGAGAAGCGACTAGGCCCCAGATGAGAGTAAAATCAGGTCAGTGAGTCCCTGTGCAGCTGGTGGGAGTGTCCCATCCAGTCTCCCCTAGAAATGGAACTCGGTACTGCAACTAAAACTGATGACCGTGACAGTAATGATTCAGCAGGCAAGGATAATAACTTAAGTTTGAGTTAAAAGCTGGATACACCCAGCAGGTCTGGCAGTATCTTTAGAGAGGAACATGGAACGGATTAATTACCATCCATCTGAAACACCAACTGTGTCTCTCCCTCCACAGTTGCTGCCTGGTTTGTTGTGCATTTCTAGTTTCTACAAAATGAGAGATTCTTCAGATGCTGGAAATCTGGAGCAACACACACAAGATGCTGGAGGGACTCAGCAGGTCAGGCAGCATCTATGGAGGGGAAGAAACAGTCAACATCTTGGACCTGATGAAGCCAACTGTTTATTTCCTCCATGGTTTTGTGTGTGTTATTCCAGTTTCTAAAGCCTTTAGCTTCTCAGTGAATGAAAGGGTGAGGGGAGAGGGGTTCCCCTGGGTGCCTTTATAAAATTTCAGGCCCCTACCTGTAATGCACCCAACTTTGGAAGGAAATACTTTGACATTCACTGAATAAACTTTATACCTTAAATAAATCTCTAAATTTTATCTTTAATCAGAGGGTGGTGAGACTGTGGAATTCATTGTCACAGAGCTGTGGAGACCAAGTCATTGGGGATACTTAGCGTGGAGGTTGATGGGTTCTTGATTAGTCGGAGCGTCAGAGTTTACGGGGAGAATGGGATTGAGTGGGAAAACAGATCAGTCACTATGGAATGGTGGAGCAGACTCAATGGGCCAAATTCAGTGCCTATGTCTTACATGTCACCAAGGTCAGCATCTGCCACTGAGATCCGGAATGTTCTGATAGCCTCGAGGAGGTATTTAGTGAAAGGCCGAGCTCTTTATAAGGAAGCACACAGGTTTTGCTGTTTACTGTGGCCAAGTTCTGCATCAAAGCTTTGGTTTTGCCCTCCACTCTTCATATTACCTGTAGTGGAAATTGGGGGAGAGAAGGGTTCTGTGTATTTGAACAACCTGTTCTGATTCAGACGAAAGCATGGGTCTGACGACTCTCATTCACAGACTTTCTGCAGTAGCACAGGCTCAGATTTAGTCCGTAAACAGGCTGGCTATATCTCCAACACGTAACTGCAAGTGGGCAGGAGGTGCTCAGCCCCTCTTGCTGATGATCATTTGACAAGTGGGTGGGCAGATCGAGTCTTTGAGTGTGTATGGGGGTGGGCAGCGTGAAGTGGGTCTTCATCTCGCTTTCTCCCCTCCAGGACCTCATCCTCCACTAGAGCTGGGATGGGCAGCTTGAGACTGAGTGGGGCTGCAACTAAATCTGCTCTCGCCATTGTGGAGTGAGAAATAGTGGGCAACACCTCTGAACACAAACACACACACGCACACACAGAAATACTCACATCCACATATCATTTAAACACATAAACCCTGGTGAAGGGCCTCAAGCCAGAACATTGCTGTTCATTCCCCTCTAAAGATGCTGCCTGACCTGCTGAGCCTCTGGATTTCCAGCATCTCCAGACCCTCTTGTATCATAAATTCCAACTATAGCCCACCATACACACAATTTAACACACCATTACATACACACAAATACACGTACACACTCCTTATTACATCCCTGTGCACAGACATCCTAACGCACCCCACACACACACACACACACCCTTATCACACCACTCCACACAGAGATACACACACATAACTTAACACACCACTCTCTCCAGACAGACAAAGACACGCACTCATCCCTGAGCAGAGACACCCTAATGCATGACCCCACATAGCTTCAGTAATGCACATACCCCTCCATTAAAGACACGTGTACCCTAACCCACGTCCACACATATCCTACCACACAGGGATGTGAAGAGAATGATATAATTTTAGAGACAGCTCTTGTTTTTTTTAAAAATCGAAAAGCATCTTATATTTGGGAAATCAGTAACTGTAGACATGGGGGCGGGGGTGGAGAGAATGTGCTCCACTGCTGCTGAGCTGGACAATGAAGTTGAGGATGGATTCTCTGACTGGGTTCTAATGCCAACCATCCGTTCTCCTGCCCCGTCCAGCTCCAGCAAGCCCCAATTCATCACCCGCCCCCCCCAACTTCTGGAACAACCTCCAAACTAGCTTGGTGTTGAATGAAGCTTGGCTGCAGTTTGCCAGGGTAAGGCTCAGATTGACAGGTGGGGCAATGGCCACAGAAACCTCTCCCTCACTTCAGGTTGGTAAACTCCTCCCCTGCCCCCTCCTCCCACTCAGGTCACCACCAACCACCCCCACCCCCAACCCCAGCATAAAGTTACTTGAACGATTCACAAAACATTCACACTAACCTAACATCTTAGCCACAGACCTAACCTGCACATGCAACATTATAAATGTACCCAGGTTTAATTTTTTTTATGAAATCAGAACAAACAAAAAGAGTCCATCTTTTGTCACTGCTGCTCACTAAAGTTAATTTTCACAAAGCATTTCACTCATCTCGGGATATTAATTCTGTAAACATATTCCTCTGAGGTTCTAAACAAAATGTACCTCTGATAAAAAGAAAAAAAACATTCAACTTTGTTTTAAATATGCAAATATTAAACAGCTCAATTTACATACAGTGAGTTTACATAAGAAGCAAAACAAAGGCACATTTAACTTCAAGGTGCGGTTTCACTAGCTTTGCGTCTAAGTTTCTCAGTGCGGTCAGCTCAAGGCTGCTTTGGAGTGAGATGGAGCCTTGGAGGGATTGAGCCACACCTGTAGTTTTGCTTTGTGAGGGTTTCTGGGACAGGTACTTCCAAGCTTGTTCTGGCTTTGTCACCGGTGCAAGCCATCTTGACTTGGCTTCCTGCCAGCACTTGCCGGACGCTCGACTGACTGTACCACACGCAGACTCTGCAGAGTTTGTCCAACGAGCCCCAGCGTTTTAAATTGGGTGGATGCAGCCACCACCCACTGCTTCTCTCCCACCCCCCCTCCCCCCGTTCCCAACCAGTGTTCCTTCCCCTCCCTCCCTCCCTCAACACTGTCACATGAATCAGAATCCATTTACCCCCACCAAGTCCCATTACTCTGACGTTGCCATCAAGGAAAGAGATAAATTAAGCTGTACCCAACACTGGTCCTTTCCAACCTTGCCCTCTACGACAGAAGGAGTGGAGGCTTGGGCAACCTTCATCATGAAAAGGTATTGATTACTTCGTACCCATCAGTATCAAAGCACCTTAAATTAGTACCCTACAGATCCATTTTCAATCACACACAACTTGAAACAAGATTCGTTACTGACTGAGGAAGCAGGGACAGCCTACAGAGGTTGGGAAAATGGCCTCGCACTCATGATGTAGAAGCACCAAGCTGTGAGGCGCAATTCGCTGTGCAGAGTCCAGGCAGACCAAAGGCCTAACTGTGCTGGGAATGGACGAAGCTCTTCAGACGAGTCCACCTCAGTGGTAACGTGATTCCCGGTTGCGATGCTTCACAGAAGCAGACCACCTCACTTTGGACAGACAGCGCCGAGCTAGGGGGATGAGACACTGGAAGACGTCGACCGTTTTGCTCTTTCGGGATTTCTTCGACTGGCCTGCGGCCAGAAGTGGAGAGTTGTCTTAGGAGCTGGGGTCATCCACGTGACCTTTCCCCGATTAGTCTGGTGGCTGTGGACCTGCTGTCCGCACCAGCTTAACAGATATCACATGGGGGAGAAATCTGAGACAGTAACCGGTCGTATCAGAGTGCAACAGACTGGTGAAGGCCCCTCTGAAAGTGGGTATTTACATCGTATATTCAGTGCCAAGTCCGTACCCAGGAAAGGCTGCAGTCAGAGCGGGCACTTGTAAACATCTTTCAAAGTTCACAAAAGAAAAGTTGAAAAAATGTGTTATATTCTTCATACGCAGGTTGGTTTGTCTGGGTAGTATTCTGACACATTGCTTCCAATTACTTTGCCTCCTGGAGCTTTCATGAGAAGAGGCCGGCTGAACGACTCAGCTATGACCGATTGTCCTTGGCGACATTGTGAGCCATCCAGTTCACTTTGGTCTTCCAGCTCTCTCGCAGCGCCTCGTCGAACTTCATCTTGAATTGCCTCAGAGCCTCGTCCTCCGTCTTCCCCAAAGCAAGCGAATCCTGCAAGTAAAAATAAACATCGCCGTCACATTCCCCCAATGGCACTTTATCAGGTACAACTCCTCATTAATACAAGTATCAAGTCAGCCAATCACGTGGCAGCAGCTCATTGTATGAACTCATGCAGACATGGTCAAGAGGTTCAGTTATCGTTCAGACGAGATGTCAAAATGGGGAAGAGATGTGATCTAAGTGACTTTAACCACGGAAGGATTGTTGGTGCCAGATGGGGTGGTTTGAGTATCTCAGAAACTGCTGATCTCTTGGGACTTCCATGTACACAGTCTCTAGAGTTTACAGAGAATGGTGTGAAAAACAAAAAGCTTCCAAGGACCAACACTTCCATGGGTAAAAACACCTTGTTAATGGGAGAGGTCAGAGGAGAATGGCCAGACTGGTTCAAGCTGACAGGAAGGTGACAGTAACTCGAATAACCTCCCTTTATAACAGTGGTGTGTAGAAGAGCATCTCCGAATGCACAACATGTCAAACCTTGAAGTGGATGGGCTACAGCAGCAGCAGCCCGTGAACATACACTCAGAGACCACTTTATTAGGTGTAGGAGGAGCCTGATAGAGTGGTCTGAGTGTAAGTGCATAAGCAGCAGCCAGGTGGAGAAGTTTGCCTATTTGCATGCCAGAATGCCCTGCCTTCCTCTCTAGTGCTTGCTAGAACTTTACACTTCACCTGTCTCTCCTCCTTACCACGTTCTGATGTTCCTTGTATAGGCAACCCCTGTGTAAGGGGGAGGCATTGTGCTCCGCACGGGAGTGAGATAGATCAACTAGTTGCAACAGCAACCTCGCACTCAATGTCTGTAAGCCCAAGGAACTGATCATGGGCTTCAGGAAGAAGTTGTTGGGAGAACACACACCAGTCCTCATTGAGGGGTCAGTGGTGGAAAGGGTGAGCAGTTTCAAGTTTCTGGGTGTCAACGTCTATCCTGAACCCAACATATTCTTGCAATTATGTAGAAGATACACCAGCGGCTATATTTCACTAAAAGTTTGAGAAGATTTGGTATGTCACCAAAGACGAACAAATTTCTACTTAAGAGCTGTGGACAGCATTCTAATTGGTTGCATCACCGCCTGGTATGGACAGGATCAGAAAAAGCTGCTGAGGGTTGTAAATTCAGCCAGCTCCTTCCTGGGCATTAACCTCCCCAACATCGAGGACATCTTCAAAAAGTGATGCCTCAACAGGGTAGCATCCATCATAAGGACCCTCACCACCTAGGACAGGGGTTCCTAACCTTTTTTATGCTGTGAACCAATAGCAAATGGACTCCAGGCTGTGATCAGGGACATGTCCTCTTCTCAGTACCCAACATCAGGGAGGAGGTACAGGAGCCTGAATACTAGCACTCAATGATTGAGGAACAGCTTGTTCTCCTCTGCGGTCAGATTTATGAACAGGGCACAAACAGTAGTTCACAATTTCTTCCTGGCATTGTTTATCGTAACTTTAACAATTGTTACACCTTGCACTGTACTGCTGCCACAAAACAACAGATCTCACAACATACGTCCATGATAATAAACCTGATTCTGAATCTTGCTGTGTATAAACTGGCCGCATTTTTTCCTAAACAATAGAAGAACTTCTGTTGCCTTGACGGAGACTTAGTGCACGATTTTACTTTCTGCTGCCTGCCCGTATCAGCAGACAGTGCATTTCCTCACCTTGAGATACTGGATATCTTTGGCGCAGCTCAGCTCAGGAAGTCCGGCAGCCTGCATCAGTGCAAAGAGATTAATGAAGAGGGGGCAGTGCTTTCGGAGAATCATGTAGGCTTGTTCACAATGTTTCCGGAACCTTTCCGAGGAACAGGGAGAGAGAGAGAGAGAGGGGAAAAATCCATGTGAATCCCAAAATCACACAGCTACAAAAACACAAAACATGCACCAAGGCTGAAGGACATGTACACACCCACATCCAGCGGGCATTTTTAAACTGATCGCGCTTCATTTGAGAGTACGTCTCTGGACTGTGGGAGAAAACTGGAGCTCTCAGAGAAAACCCATGTGGTCATGGTGAGGACATACAAACTCCGTACAGACAGTGCCAGGAATTGAACTGGGGTCCCCGGTGCAATAAATCATTGCACCAACCTTTACGCTACTGTGTCGCCCTCTGTATTACCATAGTGCACCTGGTATGACGTGGCTAAAGCCCAGAAAGAGTTTTATGCCATGGGCAGCCCCTATCGTGTTTTGTACACCTAATCCTATTGTAGTGGCAAAAGTAAACCTGAACTAAACAAGGCAATTGCCGCTGGCTGTGACCGTTACGGAGTGGTTGCACTTGGATGATGCACCCCAACTCCAATGATTGCTCTAAAAGTCGAATCTTTTATTTGACCCTTTATTATCAAGCACACAATCTTGAAACAATGAAACTTAGAGGATTCTACGGGGGATGTATCGAGAGCATCCCGAGCAGCTGCATCACTGCCTGGTTCGGGAATTGCACCGTCTCAGATCGCAAGACTCTGCATCGGGTAGTGAGGTCAGCTGAGAACATCATAGGGGTCTCTCTTCCTGCTATTACAGACACTTACACTACACGCTGTATCCGCCAAGCTAACAGCATAGTGAAGGACCCCATGCACCCCTCATACAAACTCTTCTCCCTCCTGCCATCTGGCAAAGGGCACTGAAGCATTTGGGCTCTCACGACCAGACTATGTAACAGTTTCTTCCCCCAAGCCATCAGACTCCTCAATACCCAGAGTCTAGACTGACATCTACATCATTCATTATTATAATGAAATTTGTCCTCTACTCTGCCCATTGTCTTGTTTATTAATTACTTTTTTCTGAGTTGACATTACTCCAAGTATTAGGCAGTACCTAGGGGCTCACTTTCAAGGACTCTTCATCTCAAGTTCTTGATATTTATTGCATATTTAGTTATTATTATTATTTTGGTTTTATTTGTATTTGCGTAGCTTGTTGTATTTTGCACATCAGTTGTTTGTTTCTTTGTTGTGAACGGTTTTTCACTGATGATGTTTTTTTTTGCATTTACTGTGAAAGCTGGCAAGAAAATGAGCATCAGGGTTGTGTATGGTGACATGTATGTACTCCGATAATAAATTTACTTTGAACTTACCTTTCAAACTTCTCACTGTTGTTGGTTTTCCCTTGCTGTATCACGTGGACAAAGTCGTGTGTTAAAATGAAAGGGACCCGCTCCCGGTTGATGCCAAACTTGCTCTTAAAGTTTCCCAGGAAGTGTCCGAAGTCAATGTGGAAGAGCTGAGTGAGACAAGGATGGAAATTGAAGGATACTTACAAGTTGTCAAACAATATCACTCAGCAAGAAATCGGTGATGCAAATGAAGAAATTTATCTCATAATTCCACTTGGGGCGGTAGTGTGCTGATTAGCACAAAGCTTTACGACACAAGCTGTAGATCATGGTTCAATTCCCACCACTATTATTTATTTATCAATGACTAATTAACCCACTAGCTAGCACTTCTGTTAAATATACAAACTCACTAATACTTTATCCTCAAGTAGATCCGGTTTCTTTCTCTGAAGCCAATCTCTCTTTGTCCCTTGCTAACAGGAAACTCGTTAGTTCTGCTTTCTAGTTAAAACTGGCCACATTTTTATTGTTGTCCCAAGCCACCTGCCCTGCAGATAAGGAGCACAAACATTTACATGTGCAGCAGACTTACGACATCCAAAGCCACTTTGCCATCGACTTTTAAAGAGAACTCGCCGCATTTACGCAATCACAGTCATTTTTGGGGAAACTGATCCCCACAGTGAGCTAGTGACACATTGTCATAGTGCAGAAACAGGCTCTTTGGCCTCCGAGTGTCCATGCTGATTGTAATAGCTATTTATTTTTATTTACTATGACTTCCTTTATCCATTTATTATTGTAAATTATAGTATATTTTTGGTGTTTTGCACTGGCTGCTGCTACCTGTTTCAGAATCCATTTACACCAATTCTATTTGCCTACATTAGGGCCATATTCTTTTAAGCCAGGGGTTCCCATGCATTAGGGTCTCCTGATATTTACTGAGGGGTCTGTGGATCCCAGGTTGGAATCCCTGCTCTGAGCCTTACACATCCAAGTAATTGTCCAAATGCCTTTCAAAGATGAGCTTTATTTGTCACGTGTACATCGAAACACACAGTGAAATGCCTCACTGCGTCAACAACCACCACAGTCTGAGGATGTGCTGGGGGCTGCCCACGAGTGCCTCCGTGCTTCTGGCGCCAGTGTGGGATGTCCATTACTCACTGATCTCACCCTGTACGTCTTTGGAGTGAAGGAGGAAACCGGAGCGCCCAGATGAAACCCGTGCCGTCATGAGGAGGATGTACGAACTCCTAACAGAACTGAACTCTGATGTTCTGATTGCTGGCGTTGTAAAGCGTTACGCTAATGGCTACACTACCGTACCATGTATCTGTGTGTGCAAAGCCAGCAGATGCACCTTCATGGTTTAATAGGGGTGTCAGTCCATCAGATGGACACCTCCTCCTCAGCATTCTCTCACCCGCCCATCTGCTTAACACCTAATTTCCAAGATGGCACTCATGACCTTGCGGCACCCCTACAGCATCTCCGTGGATTGCCAACACTTATGTCCCTGGAGTGGGTGGCTGTTTGAACCCTTGACCTGCCAACTTGGTGTCAGCTGACACTTGCAATGTTAGGGAGGTGCTGACATGGTGGGTGCAGGGGACAACAATTCTGAAGAGCTGGAGGTATCTCCAGCAGTCACTGGCTCAAGAAGGCAACATCCATCATCAAAGGTCCCGACCATCTGGGCCACGCCATCTTCCCTCAACTCCCATTGGGCAGGAGGTACAAAGGCTGAGTTTCAACACCACCAGGTTCAAGAACAGCTACTTCCCTTCAGCCATTCAGTACTGGAACCAGCCTGCACTACCCTAAACGACGTCAGTATAGCGACATGTCACCACAGTGGCATGGGAGCACTGCAGTCAGCGTAATGCTCTGCAGCACCAAGGTTAGAGGTTCGATTCCCGCTGCTGACCATCTTCCCTGTGACTGTGTGGGTTTCCTCTGGGTGCTCTGGTTTTCTCCCACTTTCTAAAGTTAGTGTTAGTGAGTTGTGGGCACGCTACGTCGGTGCTGGAAGCACGGTGAAACTTGCGGGCTGCTCCCAGCACAATTCTCGCTGATATGATTTGACGCAAACGATGCATTTTACTGTATGTTGTGATGCATGTGACAAATAAATCTAATCTTGTCTATAGCTTTGATCACTTCTACAATAGACATTTCTTTGCTCAGAATGTGTTCTTTCTTGACAAATTGATGTTGTCCTTGTGTATCTCATGCTGAATCCACGTGATGCTGCTGATAGTAAGTTTTTCATTGCACTTGCGCATACACAGGCAATTGTGCACCTGATGGTAAACTTGTCCATGACTTTGAAAGGGACTCTGAAGCACCACCTCCTCCACCAATTGAGGCCTTCTGAGCTGGAGTGAGGGATGTTAACCTGTGAGGTCCTGGGGATTAAGCCTGGGTCAACCCGAATGAGATGAGAGGGGATGAAATGAGATTAACTCACCACTGCACCCCCACCCCCCCATTCAACTCCAACACTGATCCAACTATCCCTGCAAGGCCATGCATGCTTTCCAAAGCTTGGAATCAGGTTATCATAGCTTCCCCCTTTGTACCTGTCCGTTTTCCCTGATCATAATGTTGTCACTGTGTCGGTCACCGATTCCAAGCACGTAGGTAGCTACACAGTAGCCGGCACACGAGAGGGTGAACTCTTCAATGGCTCGTTCCAGTGCCTCCCTGAGAAGGATGAAGAGGAGAACCTTTATTGTACATTACCAAAGGGTAAAACAACACTTAATCTGGCACTTTCCCGTAGCAGAGTCTCCAAATGAATGTTGCAGCCTCCATACACAACCCAAGTCTGCTCCTATGACTGATGGTCAAACGGCGACACTGATACAGACAGCTACGGAAGGCTCACACAGAACGTCAAGAGGTCTGGGATTCAAGGAAACTTGGCTGAATGGATTCAGAATTAGCTTGTACACAGAGAAAAGAGGGTGGAGTGTGTTCTGCAAGGATCTGTTCTGGAATCCTTGCTCATTGTGATTTTCATAAAGTGACTCTGACGAGGAGGCAGAAGGGTGGTTAGTAAGTTTGCAGATGACATGAAGGTTGGTGGTGCGGGGTACAGTGAAGGTTGTTGTAGGTTACGAGAGGATGAAGAGCTGGGCTGAGAAGTGGCAGACCTGGAGAAGTGTGAGTTCAACCTGGATCAGTCCCCTTTGGACACTGCAGCATGAAGGAGGAGTACAGGGTTAACGACTGGGTTCTTAGCGGTGTGGGGGAACAGAGGGGTCTTGGGTCCACGTTCATAGGTCACTGAAAGTTGCCACACAAATAGACAGGGTGGTTAAGAAGGCATAAGTTTGGATAAGTTTTGGGTAAGTTTCGTTGGCCTTCGTCAGCCAGGGGACTGAGTTCAGGAGACACGTGGCATTGTCGCTCGGGTTAGACTACACTTGGAGTATTGTGTTCAGTTCTGGTTGCCTCGTTATAGGAAGAATATGGAAGCTTTACAGAGATGTTACAGGACTCCACAGGAGAGGAATGATTAAACATCTGTTATTAAAATAATTAGCAGGAAATGGAGAAGAAGCAGGGGAGTGGGATAACCAGATTATTCTTTAAAGCAGCTTGCATAGACTAGATGAACTGAATGGTCTCCTCCTGTGCTGAACTAGCACACCGGTGCATCTGCCCTTCGAAGCCAATACAGACCCTTTAGAGCATCTTTTGGGTGAGTTGGTACATTGGAGTTACCAAACCTTCTCTTCGCAAATCTCTCCACTCTATTTATGATCAAACAAACAAGTAAGTGAGAGGAAAGGACACTATGGATTGGGAGGCTTGAACCTCTGCTCACTGGCACGACCAGTACTCGAGGTCATAGGTTAAGGGTGAAAGGTGAAATATTTAAGGAGAACCTGAGGGTGAACTTCTTCACTCAGAGGGTGATGAGAGTGGGAACGAGCTGCCAGTGGAAGTGGTGGATGGAGGTTCAACTGCACCATTAAGATAAATTTAGATAGGCACTTGGTGGGGTCTCCAAGAGGACCACAACTTGTCGCGGTTTGGAGGCACTGCGTTCCTCAATGACCCTGAGACCTTGATAGAGTCACCCATGCCAAACAGGTCAAAGGGTAGAGGCCAGACTAAAAATGGTCAACCGGTCCTCCAAGTTTGGGGGTTCAGTTCAGGACTAACAGCCCTGACTGGTCAAACAAAACTGTTATGGAAACAGCAATGGAGAATCCTTCTGCATCTGAGTGGCGAAGGACAGACAGAGATGGAGGATCTTCACTGCTGCCCTAGACGCTAGTGATGTAATGGGCAGTGAGCACATGGATGAGAGGGTTGTGGAGGGCTCGGCGGCAGGTGGAGGTCGATTGGACAAGGCAGAATAATGGTTTGGAACTGACTAGATGGGCCAAAGGACCTGAGCCCTCTGCTGCAGTGCTCTGTGACTCCGTTATTTCCCACTGGAAGGCCCAGCACCATTCCAATATCACTGCTGAAAGCACACAGCGCAAAAGCCAAAAGCAGAAACAGTGGTGAGATCACCACAAAATGTCGCCGGAAAGCAGCAACACAAAGACTCACACGTAATTATGAACAAGGCACGTGCCATCCAATAACCAACACCTTAGACACGGTCACTGCGACTCTCAACTGAGAGAGGCTCACTGAGGGAAGGAAATTCCGGCCAAATGTTACGGGACTGCAGGTACGAGAAACACATCGGATAGACTGTGCTCAGCGCAGTGACAAGCAAACAACAAAGCCTTTTTAGCTTGTTTAATAAAATAATTGGGAGTAAAGTTTCAAGAATTCCAAACATTCCAAACGAACAAGCTGCGTGTTGTTCCAATTGTAAGTTTAATTCCAGCAAGTAATTGGTCAGAACACATTTGGAGTGTTGTGAGCAGTTTTGGGCATTCCAGAGGTATACCGTATTTTCCATAAAGCGCAGAAAGAGGCTATTCTGTCCATTGGCTCTATACTAGCTCTCAAGGCAATCCCATTCTACCACTCATTTCCTTGAAACTTATTCCCTTTCACAGGAACCCACACAAAATGCAGGAGGAACTCAGCAGGTCAGGAAAGGAAGAGGGAAGATGCCTGAATAAAAATGTGGGAGGGGGGAGGGGAAGGAGGCTAGCTGGAAGGTGATAGGTGAAGCCCGGTAGGTTGGAAAGATAAAAGACTGGCGGAGGAGAGATCGGACAGGGGATCTGGAGTTTCCCCATTACCCACTGGGGCAGTTTTGGGCCCCATATCTAAGAATGTGCTGGCATTGGAGAAGGTCCAGAGGAGGTTTATGAGAATAATCCCAGGAACTAAAAGTTCATTGTATGAAGAGCATTTGATGACTCCGGGCCTGTACTCATTGGAGTTTAGAAGAATTGGGGGGGGGGGGGGCCTGAAACCTATCGAGTTTGTCCAGCCGCCAAGAGTTTCATTAGCGTAGGCCTTGACTCTAGCCCAGGTTGGAACCAGAGCTGGTGTAACAGGAAATTCAATGTCAACTTGTGCTCTACCTAGCCTAACCTGCTCAATAAAAAGGGGGGCAAAACGAGGAAGAAAACATGCACAGGAGGTCACTCATCATCTTCGGGAAATAAAAATCGCCAGTACCCACCTGATGGTAATGGCCTTTGATCTTTCAGATACCGTCTGAATGAGGAACCGTAGAGGCGGATAACAAAGAAACAGGCCCTTTGGCCAATCGAGTTCAAACTGACCGTTAAGCATCCACTGACACTTATCAACATGAATTCCATTTTAAAAATCATTTCTGGCATAACACTCTGAATTAAAAAGGGTTCCCCCCCCCCCACCACCCCTCAAGATTACATACCCTGGGTTCTTTGATTTCAACCAGTTCAAAAGAGCATCTTTATTGAAAGCTGCCGTGGCTGCCATATTGCTTTTATTGAGCTGGATATTCGCGATGGTCTCCGAATGTGGAACCACCTCGATCACTCCCGTTTTATCTCCGGTGGAGAGACAGGCATAAGGAATCATCCTGAAAGAGATTGGACGGCAATATGAACATCTTCCATTTCAGCAACCAAAGAAAATATGATCGGTGTTTACTGTATTAAGACACTGTACCTGACCCTAGAACATCTGATAATTGGACACCGCAGTAGTAAAGCGGTTAGCGCGACGCTATTACAGTTCCGGGTGTTCTGCAGTTCAGAGTTCAATTCTGGCGCTGTCTGTAAGGAGTCTCTGTACGTTCTTCCCACAGCACGAGTGGGTTTCCTCCCATAGGCCGGGTAGGTTAATTAGTCATTGCAAATTGCCCTATGATTAGGTTAGGGTGAATCGGGTTCGCTGGGGAGGTGTGGCTCAAAGGGCTGGAAGGGCCTATTAGGCACTGTATCTCTAAATTAGGGGTTCCTAACCTTTTTTATGCCATGGAATACCATTCAGCAAAAGACCTGTGGAGTTCCCGCACTACATAAATTAAAAAAAATAAACTTTTTACACTGTGGATAAAAGGTTGCTATTGTAACGCAGGAAACATGGTGACTAATATACCTACTAGGTGGCATTGTAGTACAGTGGCTAATGTAATGCTTTACAGCTCCAGCGATCGCGGTTCAATTCCCGCCACTGTCCGTAAGAGAGACCACGTGGGTTTCTTCCAGGTGTTCTTCCCACATTCCAAATTTGCGCGGGTTCGGGTGAGAGTTGTGAGTGTGCTCCGTTGGTGCCGGAAGCACGGCGACACTCGCGGGCTACCCCCAGCACATCTTCGGACCGCGTGGGTCGCTGACGCAAATGGCGCATTTCACTGTTTTGTTTTATGTTTCATTGCACATGTGACAAATAAAGCTAATCTCTCTCGCTCTCTCTCTCTCACTCTCCCTTTCTTCTTAATATTGAAAGTCTACACAAAGGATGTTTTCGGTAGTGGGAGCCTGTATGAACAGAGGCACAGCCTCAGAATAAGACATGCTCCCTAATCCAGGCAGCATCTTAATAAATCTCTGCTTACCGTCCTGGTAGATCTTTTGTTAAATGTTACATTGCTGGAGGATTTGTGGCCAATCTGAAGTGCAACAGAGGAATTGATGTAGGAGGTAGTAGAACCGCTTAAAAAGATTGCAGATAAACGAGAATAAGCACTTTCACAAGGTCATAAAAATAGCATTATAAGGATAAACCCCAGAGATTGTGTAGGCACTGGAAGTCCAGACAAACCCTCTCTAACTCTCCTGCACTATAAGTTTCGTCAAGATGGAGCAGGTGAACAATGCGACCAACGGTGATGTCCAGCAGACAGTTCACGAATCTACTTCTTCTTTCAAATTGATTCTACAGTAGGGCTGAGTGCGATTGGAACCTGTGGTTTACATTTTGATGGTGTGCTTTCAGGGTGATTGAATGATCTGGCGCATTGTTGTCTCCAAGAGAGTTCACTGAGGTTTGGACCAGAGGGTCCGGCCTGGAGGCCAGAAAGCCTGAAGACAAGGCGTGAGCCCACATTCGGTTCCACTGCTTCTCTCTGACTGAGGCGTTGAGGGTGCAAGCTCCATCGCTTCTCTCCAACTGAGGCATCGAGCATGGTTGAAATTGATGAGAACAAGAGCAGAGGGCAGGCAGGTGTTCAGTGCCGTCTGTCTGCGTTTAAACGGCCTTCCCCTCCCTCCCTCTAGCCGCTGTCAGGGGGAAGTGCAGAGGTCTTGGGATCCATGTTGCTGGATTCTGGCTACTCATTCTTTTACTATTTTTGAGTGATTTGATCGGGACAATTGATGCAGACTAGGGTGATATGGCGAAGAGCAGCCTTGTGGCTAGCATTGGACTAATGGCACAGCACTGAACTGAACTGAATCCCACTGGATTGACGCTTGCTATTCTGTGTGTTGTTTTGCCCTTTGTGCTATGTGCTCTTTTATCCTGTGTTGGGTGTTTGATGGTTTTTTGAATGGGTTCCATAGTTCTTTTTTGTTTCATGGCTATCTGCGGGAGGACCAATCTCAGAGATGTATTCTGTATACATACTTTGATAGTAAAAGTACTTTGAATTTTTGAAGCTTTGATACCCTCACAATATGACACCAGATCCAACATCCTAATGAGGTCTGCCAATAGGAAAGGCAACATTATACACAGATATCAGGAACTTAATATGCTAATAAATGGCACATTTCAGATTGTGTAATAATAGGGCCTAGGGAGTAGTTCTGAATGTACTGCATATTATTGTTAAGGTTGTTCAAAGCACTCTGAAGAATTGTTTCACAATATTATAAATTCTCTGGTATTCTATTATTCCCCACAACACTATATCATCACTGAGAGGAAGTTCTGCTTCATCAGCGAGGAAGTTTGCCAATAGAACAAAGACCGGCCTGCACTTCACAGCATGCAGTTCAAGGTCTCACCAGATGGGGGTGGCACCGAGCACCATTTCTGGGTGAGGCATTACAGTGAATACTGTATCCCTGCACTCTCATTTCTAAACTAAATTTCCAGAAGTGGCTTGGAAGGCATGTGTTTCACGGTGCAGCCTTGTATGGCCTTTTGGATGACCCGATGTTACAGATCGAAACGTTGAGACAGCGGGTGAGGCCTGTGCGCTCAATCAACGCTGCGGATGTTGCTGGTCTCCCCTCTCGCTGTGGCAGGAGATATCTCTCTCTCCTCCTCCCCCCCCCCCCCCCCCCCGTTAGAGTGAGAGAGGGCCTATTGAGAAGTCAAGGTGTTGGGATGGATGGTAATTCTTGAAGGACTGCAGATCATGGTCTTTGGGGCTTGTTAACTCTTGGTGGATGGTGGGGAGGGGCGATGCTTTCTGCTGGAGAAAATGTGGAGGGGAAGTGGGGAGGGGTGATGCTTTCTGCTGGAGAAAATGGGGAGGGGAAGTGGGGAGGGGCGATGCTTTCTGCTGGAGAAAATGGGGAGGGGAAGTGGGGAGGGGTGATGCTTTCTGCTGGAGAAAATGTGGAGGGGAAGTGGGGAGGGGCGATGCTTTCTGCTGGAGAAAATGGGGAGGGGAAGTGGGGAGGGGTGATGCTTTCTGCTGGAGAAAATGTGGAGGGGAAGTGGGGAGGGGCAATGCTTTCTGCTGGAGAAAATGGGGAGGGGCGATGCTTTCTGCTGGAGAAAATGGGGAGGGATGATGCTTTCTGCTGGAGAAAATGTGGAGGGGAAGTGGGGAGGGGTGATGCTTTCTGCTGGAGAAAATGTGGAGGGGAAGTGGGGGGGGTGATGCTTTCTGCTGGAGAAAATGGGGAGGGGAAGTGGGGAGGGGCGATGCTTTCTGCTGGAGAAAATGGGGAGGGGAAGTGGGGAGGGGAAGTGGGGAGGGGTGATGCTTTCTGCTGGAGAAAATGGGGAGGGGAAGTGGGGAGGGGCGATTCTTTCTGCTGGAGAAAATGGGGAGGAGAAGTGGGGAGGGGCGATGCTTTCTGCTGGAGAAAATGGGGAGGAGAAGTGGGGAGGGGCGATGCTTTCTGCTGGAGAAAATGGGGAGGGGAAGTGGGGAGGGGCGATGCTTTCTGCTGGAGAAAATGGGGAGGAGAAGTGGGGAGGGGCGATGCTTTCTGCTGGAGAAAATGGGGAGGGGCGATGCTTTCTGCTGGAGAAAATGTGGAGGGGAAGTGGGGAGGGGCGATGCTTTCTGCTGGAGAAAATGGGGAGGGACGATGCTTTCTGCTGGAGAAAATGTGGAGGGGAAGTGGGGAGGGGTGATGCTTTCTGCTGGAGAAAATGGGGAGGGGAAGTGGGGAGGGGCGATGCTTTCTGCTGGAGAAAATGGGGAGGAGAAGTGGGGAGGGGCGATGCTTTCTGCTGGAGAAAATGGGGAGGGGAAGTGGGGAGGGGCGATGCTTTCTGCTGGAGAAAATGGGGAGGAGAAGTGGGGAGGGGCGATGCTTTCTGCTGGAGAAAATGGGGAGGGGTGATGCTTTCTGCTGGAGAAAATGTGGAGGGGAAGTGGGGAGGGGCGATGCTTTCTGCTGGAGAAAATGGGGAGGGGCGATGCTTTCTGCTGGAGAAAATGTGGAGGGGAAGTGGGGAGGGGTGATGCTTTCTGCTGGAGAAAATGGGGAGGGGAAGTGGGGAGGGGAAGTGGGGAGGGGTGATGCTTTCTGCTGGAGAAAATGGGGAGGGGAAGTGGGGAGGGGCGATGCTTTCTGCTGGAGAAAATGGGGAGGGGAAGTGGGGAGGGGCGATGCTTTCTGCTGGAGAAAATGGGGAGGGGAAGTGGGGAGGGGTGATGCTTTCTGCTGGAGAAAATGGGGAGGGGAAGTGGGGAGGGGTGATGCTTTCTGCTGGAGAAAATGTGGAGGGGAAGTGGGGAGGGGTGATGCTTTCTGCTGGAGAAAATGGGGAGGGGAAGTGGGGAGGGGCGATGCTTTCTGCTGGAGAAAATGGGGAGGGGAAGTGGGGAGGGGCGATGCTTTCTGCTGGAGAAAATGGGGAGGGGAAGTGGGGAGGGGTGATGCTTTCTGCTGGAGAAAATGGGGAGGGGAAGTGGGGAGGGGTGATGCTTTCTGCTGGAGAAAATGTGGAGGGGAAGTGGGGAGGGGTGATGCTTTCTGCTGGAGAAAATGGGGAGGGGAAATGGGGAGGGGCGATGCTTTCTGCTGGAGAAAATGGGGAGGGGAAGTGGGGAGGGGTGATGCTTTCTGCTGGAGAAAATGGGGAGGGGAAGTGGGGAGGGGTGATGCTTCCTGCTGATTCTGCATGGGAGGTGGGAGGGTAGCTTTGGGGTTCTAACGTATTTCTGTCATTCATTCTGTGGATGTTTCCGAAGAGTAAGGGTTTCAGGTTATATACTGTATACATTCTTTGACAGTAAATGGAACCATTGATACGGATTTACCTTGAAGATAATGAGCACAGAAATTTAATATCATGGGCTAAAAGTTTCATGCAGAAAGAAGAATGGACAGGAGGGCATGGAGAGCTGTAGTCCAGATGCTGGTTGATGGGAATAGGCAGAATAACAATTTTGGACAGACTAGATGGGCCGAAGGGCCTGTTGATGTGACTTATTTATTTTTTGTCTAGAGATACAGTGTGGAACAGGCCCATCTGTTCAAACCAATCGTAACCCACCTATTTAACCCTAATTACAAGACAATTTACAATGACCAATTGACTTGCTAACTAGTACGTCTTTGGACTGTGGGAGGAAATCTGGGCACCTGGAGAAAACCCATGCATTCAACAGGGAAAGCATACAAACTCCTTACAGGTGGTACCAGATCTGAACTCTGACGCTGCAGAATTGAACTTCGAACTCCTAACCACTGGCCTATCATGGAGCCTCATGACTGATTAAAAAAAAAACACATCAAAACTTAATGTAAGATACCGTTAATAATTTACTTTGAAAACGATGACTCATTAGAGTGCGCTTGGGTAAATATTCATCATGAAACTGGAAGCTGTTCTATGTTTAACTTCCTAGATGAGGACAATAAATCATTAAAATTCAGCTCGGACAAGTGCGGAAATCATGATCATTTCCAACAGCGAGCGTTGCAAAGACATTCTGGCTGTCTCCCTTCATTGGAGAGGTCACGACCTCACCATCACATGCCAAAAATGTGATAAAACTGCAATGTGAAGAAGAGCAGTGTTCCAAAATATAAACAGTCGTAATCAAAGCTTTTCTTTTCCGTCTCTGATTACATCAGTGTTCTTTGCAACTTGGCACAAGTGTCAGAATCATAACTGCTTGGATCTTTTCCTGGAATAAATAAGCAAGATTTTGACCATAAGACATTGGAGCAGAATTAAGGCCATTTGGCCTATCGGGTCTGCTCCACCATTTCATCACGGCTGATTTATTATCCCTCTCAACCCCACTCTCCTGCCTTCTCCCCTGACTGATCACGAACCTTTCAGTATCCGCTTTAAATATATTCATTGACTTGGCCTCCACAGCTGTCAGTGGCAATGAATTCCACAGGTCTGCCACTCTCTAGCTAGAGAAATTCCTCCCATTTCTGGTCCTAGACTCCTCCACTGTAGGAAACGATCTCCCCACATCCACTCTGTCTGTGTCCTCTAGTCCTAGACTCCTCCACTATAGGAAACGTCCTCTCTACATCCACTCTATCTGTGCCCTCTGGTCCTAGACTCCTCCACTATAGGAAACATCCTCCCCACATCCACTCTATCTGTGTCCTCTGGTCCTAGACTCCCCCACTATAGGAAACATCCTCTCCACATCCACTCTATCTGTGTCCTCTGGTTCTAGACTCCCCCACTATAGGAAACATCCTCCCCACATCCACTCTGTCTAGGGCTTTCAGTATTCAATAGGTTCAATGAGATTCCCTTCCTCCCTCGAAACTCCAGTGAGTACAGGCCCAGAGGCATCAAACGCTCCTCATATGTTAACCCTTACATTCCTAATCATTCTCTTCAGCCTCCTCTGGACCTTTTCCAATGCCAACACATCCTTTCAGAGATAAGAGGCCCAAAACTGCTCACAATACCCCAGGTGCAGTCTGACTAATGCCTTATAAAGCCTCAAGCATTACATTCTTGCTTTCGTGTGGAGCAAATTTTAGAAAATCCAATAGTGTTCTCTATCTTCCAAATTTTACGTTTATGTAAGAGTACAATTAGTCATGAGCTTTGGAAGTGATCAGGGTGTTACCTGTAGGTAACACGTACAGGTGTTATTACCTGTAATCAGGTGTGCTTTATTACCTGTAATCCAGACCCTGTTTTTTCCACAGAACATCCATTAACTGAATCAGTTGTATTGTCAACATATCCTGACGAAGATCTGTAGAAAGGAAATAAAAGTATGAAGAACGCTCATCTCACACAGTAATCAGAGGTCACTCATCCCTCTGACGAACGGAAAACGTTGGAAAACTCGGCAGGCCAGTAAAGAGAATCCGAGTTAATGTTTCAGGACCGAGACCTTTGTTCTGCTGTGACACGTTTGCTCAGTTTCACTTCAGTGGTTCCATTTAATATCCATTCTGCTCTCACTCAAGAGTTTTCTCTGTTTTCTTAAGCTAGGCAGATAGATAACTCCAGTCCCGGCGCAGTTGTAGTTAAAGGCCGTTTTATTATTCAACAACGCATTACAGTACACAAGGAGCCAATGTAAAAAGACAGCTTTTCCTCAGTGTTTTAATGAAAGGCAGGTTCAAATATTGATTGAAATTCCTTTGACTTCTAACAAGTGCTTCTAACTACTAAACGAAGCATTTTAAATGGCCAGCCTGATACTGAAAGCTAATTGCTTAGCAATATGATAATGAGCAATCAACAATAGCTGTGAACCCACAAGTAAGCAGTGAGATCTGGTAATTAGAAATAAAATAACAATCCAAATCAGGAAAGACATAACAATATCAGTGAATGTATACTCTCCGCAAACATCCTCGAAACAGAAGGAAATCTTCAAAGAACAAATGCTGGGAAAATTGTGAGAACTCTCGAGCCCTCCTACCCCTCCCACACACACGCAGCTGCAAAAGGTTTACCCTCCTCCCTCCCCCTCTATTCCGGCAGAAAGCATCAGCACCCCCAGCCCCACCATGCAAGCAACAGCTATGCCCCCAAAGAGAGACCATGATCTGCAGTCCATCAAAAAGCACTATTCACCAAACAGTTTGACACATCACAGGCTCTCTCCCTCGCTCACTAACGAGGGAGAGAGAAGTACCAATCCTTCCACAGCAAGGGCGGAGACCACTAACTCACTGCTTCAATGTTACAGTCTGCAGCTTGGCTTTTCGTTTTGAGTTCAACTCGAGAACTGGCAGCAAACTTGTCGTAGATGCTGCCCGACCTGCCAAGCTCATCAATCACTTTCTGAGGCTAATCGAAGTATCTCGAGTAACATTACACAAACACGGATGGAAAATGTGTAAAATAAAACGGAGATCTTCATACCGTCTCCATTCTTGAAAATGACCCCCATCGGGTTCCCATCAGATCTTTGGTTCTTGTGAACAATCCACAGCGGCTTCATCTTGGAATCCATGAACTTGCATTTTTCCACCCTGAAAATACCAAGAGGGGGGTAAGATCAGTGTTCTAGCTCAACTTGAGGAACATGTCCCAGAAAAGGAAAATTCAGCAGCAGACACAAACATCATCATGTATCATTTGGCCTGTCACCAGTTCTTCAATAATGCATGAGTTCTTCAGTTAATGAGTGAGTTTACTGGCACCACATGCTCTCAGCATGTGTACAGGAGTGAGGTAGATTAGTTGTGGTGTCACAGTAACAACCTTGTACTCAATGTCACCAACTCCAAGGAGTTGACTGTGGACCTCGAGGGGAAGTCGAGGGAACACACGCGAGTCCTCGTCAAGTGATCAGAAATGGGAAGGGTGAGTAGTTTCAAGCTCTATGATCTATCTGTGAAGATCCATCCTGGGTACAACATATTGATGCAAATACGAAGAAGGTACCCCAGTAACTGTGGTTCATTAGGAGCTTGAGGAGATTTGGCATGTCACCAAACGCTGCAGCAAATTTCGACAGATGTACCTTGGAGAGCACTCTGACTCCAGTATGGAGGTGCCAATGGACAGGATCAGAAAAAACTGTAGAGGACCATAGGCTCAGCCAGCTCCATCGTGGGTCAAGCATCCACACCTTCAAGGATATCTTCAAAAAGCTGATGTACCAAGAACTCTCACTAAAGGCCTTCACCATCCAGGACATGCCCCTTTCTTAACCTACCATCAGGAAGGAGGGTCCTGGAGCCTTAAGGCCTACACTCGACATTTTAGGAGCAACTTCTTCCCCTTTGCCATCAGATTACTGAACATCCACAAGCCCATGAACACCACCTCACGATTTTGTTCTCTTTTTGCACTAATTCATTTATATTTCTTCTTGCAACTTATAGTGATTTTTAATATCTTGCACTGTACTGCTGCCATAAAACACCAAATTTCATGACAAATGTCAGGGCTCATTAACCTGTTTCTGAAAAAAAAAACAAAGAAACACCTTTGCCAATGCAAACTCCTCATTCGTTGCTGATGGGTAAAGGTGTTAGATTGTTTTGGTACTGTTGGCAGATCTTAAACATTTGGGCACTATTTCCTGAAGCCCCCCAGTCAGACTTGTGCGATGCTGTTCTGTGCCTTGCCTCAGGAATTCCCTACCCTTTAGTGTAAGGGTTGTGGGGGGTGGGGGGTGGGGGAAGAAAGTGCAGACTGACTGGCTGGACTTTGTGTTTGCAAGAACACGACTGATGCACTCCTAGGAGGTCTGACCAGTGTGTAGTACTGTGCATAAGACTTTTGCACTGTACTGTATTTGTCACTGTGGAATGGAGAGCAAGTTTGTAAATCAGGTGGAGCAAAGGATGTTGGGAGTGGTGAGGGTGGGGCACTGAGGGAGGGGTGTGGGACAGGTGGCAGAGAAGGAGAGCCAGGGGCACGAGGTGGCTCGGGCACAGACACACCCAACCCTGAGACACCAGGCAAAGTCATTTGATTCCAAAACTATTGGTTTATTGATCATTACAGAATGTCTTTCTGGTGCTTCCCTCTCCCTTTCCCTTTTTCCAACCATGATTCCCCTCTCCCCGCCCCCTTCCCACTCTCAGTCTACAACAGAGACCCATATCTGAATCAGGTTTATCATCACTCATGTATGTCATGAAACTTGCTTTTTTTGTGGCAGCAGTACAGTGCAATACATAAAATTACTACTACAGTACTGTGCAAAAGTCTTAGGCACCCTAGCTCTATTCAAGATTCAAGTACATTTATTATCCAAGAATGTATAAACTATACAACCTTGAGATCTGCTTGCTCACAGGTAGCTGCAAAGCAAGAAACCCGAAAGAACCCAATTAAAGAAAAAAAAGAATAAAAATAAAAGACCAACACTCGAAGTGCAAGAGAAAGAAAGAAAAATAGAAATCATGCAGACAATTGAAGTGGACAACAGCAATTCCGAAACAAAACTGTGTCCTCAGATCCGAATGCTGGAACGGCCCAGAGTAGGCCCCAAGCCTCCCTTATCAGCTCACCATATTAGCAACATGGAGCACAGCAGCAGGGGCAGTCGTCACAGCCTCGGCACGTGGAGGTGACCGTCGCAGAGAACGAGCACAATAGGCTTGCTTCCTGACTGACACCTTGTCCTTTCAGTCTATCTGGGCCATTGCTTAAATGGACCAAACTACGGAACAGCAAAAGGCTCTGGCGCCCTGAAGAGAGGAGTGAAGGTCATGGAGAGTGGGTGAAATCGGCCTAAGACTTTTGCACGGTATTGTAGAAGCCATCACAACAGCTTCATCATGCTTCTCCCTGTAGGATGTTGTGGTTTTGGTTTGGTTGCTGATCAAATACCTCATGGGTGCATTGTTTAAAGACGAAACACAAGCATTGATAGATTACGGATAGAAAGCATTTCGATAGCAGAATGATTGTAAAGACTGACATACACTGAGTGTGCTTCCTGCATCTATTTTAATGAATGAAGCACAGGTAACCCGTGTTGAGGTGGGAGAAGGGGTACCCATTGCCCATGTTGCGGTTTTCCACAATGTAAAGTCCATCTTCTGTGGATATGTCTAGAAATACGCACTGAAGTATTTATTTCATAAATAAATATTTATGTTTATTTAGATTTTCCCCCCATGTTAATTCCTTATCTCAAATGTATTTATTTAATTAGCTTATGTAGAGATACAGCAGGGTAACAAGCCCCTCTGGTCAAACAAGTCCATCCTGTCCAATCATACTCATGTGACCAATTAATCTACTAACCCATACATCTTTGGAATGTGGGACCAGAGCACGCAGGGGAACCCCACATGGTCACGGGGAGAGCATACAACCTCCTTACAGACAGCAGGTCACTGAATTGAACCTGAGTCACTGGCGCTGTAGTAGCTTTTTGCTAACTGCTATGCTACCACACCGCCCCGCTTGTAGACAATCTTTTTGGGTAGTGATTCGCAAATTCTCTAAGGGCCGATTGCTGTGATGTAATGTGTGGGGGGTGGGGTGGGGAGATGCTTGTATATTTTTTCAAATAGAAAAGAATGTATGTGACTAGCACTGGAATAATATCAGTGAACTTATTAAATTCAACTTAGCGATGGAGGAATTCACATGTCTTTAACAGAACACTGTTCATCACAGGCAAAGCCCTCTGTGCCCACTGGGGAAGTTGGGGAAGTCTGTGTCCACTGGAGGCCCAGAGGTCTGCACTGGAGTTTGAAGCCTGTCTGTCTATGTGAGAGGAAGAAAAGAGGTTTGTTTTTCTGATCAAACACGAGGAAATCTGCAGATGCTGGAAATTCAAACAACACACACAAAATGCTGGTGGATAGGATCAGGGGTTGGGAGTTAACTTCTGTTAATGCCCCTCCTCCCCTTCTTACCCCATCCCTGACATATTTAGTTGTTTGTTTTTTTTCTCTCTCTCTGCCCATCACTCCATCTCCCTCTGGTGCTTCCCCCCCCCCCCCCCCAACTTCCTTTCTCCCTAGGCCTCCCGTCCCATGATCCTTCCCCTTCTCCAGCTCTGTATCACTTTCACCAATCACCTTTCCAGCTCTTAGCTTCATCCCACCCCCTCCGGTCTTCTCCTATCATTTCGCATTTCCCTCGCCCCCCACTGCTTTCAAATCTCTTAGTATCTCTCCTTTCAGTTAGTCCTGACGAAGGGTCTAGGCCAAAAACGTCGACAGTGCTTCTCCCTACAGATGCTGCCTGGCCTGCTGTGTTCCACCAGCATTTTGTGTGTGTTGTTGTTCGTCGACAGTGCTTCTCCCTACAGATGCTGCCTGGCCTGCTGTGTTCCACCAGCATTTTGTGTGTGTTGTTCGTTGACAGCGCTTCTCCCTACCGATGCTGCCTGGCCTGCTGTGTTCCACCAGCATTTTGTGTGTGTTGTTTGTTTCTCTGATGTTGTTTGCTGTGTTCTGTGTTGTTCTGCTGAGCATTGCAGGCATGCTACTCTGGAGCTGGAACGTGTGGTGACACTGCGCGGGCTGTCCCCCAGCACATCCTGTGTTGTGTTGGTTGTTAACACAGATGACACATTTCTCTGTATGTTTCAATGTATATGTGATAAATAAATGAATCGGAATTTTTTGTTCAGTGGCAGACAGGTCTAAAGTTCTGCTGATGTGAAGTTAAGTAGAGAGCAGTGTGAAATCTCATCCGATTTACCAAGTCATGCACAGCCAAACCAAGTTGAAGTTTGAGAGCTCTGCTGAGATGGTAAAAGAGGATGGGCTGAAATGGTTTATTCCTACATTGGAAAGCTGCTATCTTTAGCCAGGCTGGGATTCACAGCACCCCAGGTCACAGAAATGAGGCTGAATCTTTAATATCCTCTGAAATGGTCCAATGGGTGGGTCACTCAGTTGGATGAAACTGCTACCAGCACAGTGGGCAAAGGTGATCAACTGGTGGTCAAACAGACTCAGTCACCACCTTCTCGAGCACAGGTAGAGATGGGAAATAAAGGCTTGTCTTGCCAGAGGGGGTCCTCATGAATCAATCACAAAGCCACCGGAGACACTGGAACCTGAAGCAACAAACTACCAGCTGGAGGAACTCAGCAGGTCAAGCAGCATCATCTTGGAGAGGATTTATCAACATTTTGGATTGAAACCCTGAATCAAGACCACAAATGTAAACAATTCCTCCCCCCCCACCTCACACAGATGCTGCTCAACCCATCTGAGATCTTCTGACAGATGGTTCGTTGCTTATAAACGCATTGTCCCACTGAGCACAGAAACAAGCCCTTCGGCCCATCATGTTCACACTGACCATCAGGCACCAGCTTATACTATCCAATTTAATTCTCCCCACATTATAAAACCATAAGACAATAGGAGCAGTATTAGGCCATTCAGTCCATCAAGTCTGCTCCACCAATCCAACATGGCTGATTTACTTTCCCGCTCAACCCCATTCTCCTTGTAACCTTTGGCACCCTTACTAATCATGAACCTATCAACCTCAATTTTTAATATACCTAATGACTTTTTCTCCACAGCCGTCTGTGGCAATGAATTCCACAAATTTGCCATCATCTGGCTGAACAAATTTCTCCTCATCTCTGTTCTAAAGAGACGTTGTTGTATTGAGCACTCTGGTCCTCAACCCCACCACTATAGGAAACATCTTCAAATGTTAACCCTTTCATTCTTGTGAACCTCCTCTGCATCCTCTCCAATGTCAGCACACCTTTTCTTAGATAAGGGGCCCAAAACTGCTCACAGTACTCCAAGTGTGCTCTGACCAATGCCTTATAAAGCCTCAGCATTACATCCTTTGTATTTATATTCTAGTCCTCACAAACTGAATGCTAACATTGCTTTCCTTAGAACCTGCAAGTTAACTTTTGGGGAATCCTGCAAGAGGACTTCCAAATCCTAGCTCCCGACATCTTCTTTGGACTCCAGTGCTCACCTAAACAACAGGGGCAATTTACAGAAGCCAATTAAGCTGCCATCCCAGAGGTCTTTGGGATGCAGGAGGAAGCTGGAGCACCCGGAGGAAACCCACGTGGTCACAGAGAGAACATACAAACTCAATACACAAGGCACCAGCGATCAGGATCGGACCTGGCACGTGGAGCTTTCTGACTGCACCACCATCAGCTCTGCCACTGTGCCACTGCATCTGGGATATCTTAGACTTGCATGCCATCTTCCAGAGAAGATACATGATGTGCCTCTGTAACATAATCTTCTGTAGAGACAAACAATGGATAGATAAGTTCGAACGTTCACTAGACTAGCACATTTCCTTTGCATCAGATCCCCACATATCCGTTCCTAACATTCCTTGATATCACCTCTCTTATATTTCTTTGTTCCACTGTAAATGCTGGCAAGAAAATTAATCTCAGGTAGGTATATGGTGATGTGTACATACTTTGATAATAAATTTACTTTGACATTCAACATACCAAAGTTCCTTGAGGAGGTTACTGGGGTTCAATGGACAGTAGAAGTTAGAAAGCGCCTCCATGCAGGTCTCCTGCCTCATATACACATGCAAGGCCTCTTTTGTTTTTGCTCTGGTTGTCTTCTGGGAGCTGGACTTCACAAAGTCATTCAGGGCTTTCATTTTCTTTAACGCCTCACACTGCAAAAAAAAGAGTTCAGTTGAGCGTCAATGAAGATCAGAATTCAGGCATCACCCCTTTTATTAAGAGCCGCCGCACAGTACACACACACACACACACACTCACTCACACTCACACTCACACTCACACATACACACACCCCACCCCTCAGGTGCCACCCAACAACCTGCTGAACACTGACTACAAACTCACTGGTGCCAAAGCGTTTTGCATCAAGTTGAGAAACCAAACACAGATGGGGTGTTGCTTGCAAGACACTTGCGCCTAGGCTCCCGGGGATGCTCAGCTTCTGGTTAGCTGTCACCTCAGTTCATTGTGCTCTCTCTCCTGCACTGTTATACTGAGGCCCAGTACATTGGCCTTCATAAATGAAAGTAGTGAGTACAGGAGTTGGGATGTCAAGTTGAAATTGTATTAAATTTAGACTAATTTAGACTATTGTGTGCAGTTCTTGTCACTTACCTACAGGAAAGCTATCAATAAGATTAGAGTACAGATAAAATTAATGTTGCTGGGACTTGAGGACCAGAGTCATAGGGAAAAGTTGAATAGATTAGGAATTTATTCCCTGGAGCAAAGGCGAATGAGGAAAGATTTGATAGAGGAATACAAAATTATGAGGGGAACTGATAGAGTAAATACAAGCAGGCCTCTTCCTCGGAGGTTGGGTGAGACTAGAACTACAGATCAATGGTTAAGGGTGAAAGGTGAAATGTTTAAGTGGAACCTGAGGGGAAACTTCTTCATTCAGAGGGTGGTGAGAGTGTGGAACGAGCTGCCAGCGAAAGTGGTGGACACAGGTTCGATTTCAAAATTTCAGGAAAATCTGGATAGGTACATGGATGGAAGGGCTACGGTGCAGGCACAGGCCGATGGAGTAGGCAAAGTAATTGTTCGGCACAGACCTGATGGGCCAAAGGGCCCGTTTCTGCACTCCAGTGCTCTATGTCTCTGTAAGTTCAATCTACAATACCTCATCTTCTAGGCGTGCTGCAACTCGTTTTTTTTAACTTGTGGCCCTTACGAAGTCGGACATGACCCACGTTGTGAGCCACAGCATGAGCCATCTGGTCATGTTTCAATTTGCTTTCCTTGACGAGGACACATTCTTTATTAATTTCATACTAAAATTGCCTAAAAATTATTTTTAAATAAATACTGCCTAAAAAGCTAGTTTATTTTTACATGTATATTCCATACTGATACAGTACTTTTTTCATGTGAGGTTATACTTATTATAATTCTTTGATGTTTACTATATTCAGAAGTATTTGGAAAATGGAATTTATTAAACTAATAGTTACAAGGGGAAAAATCTGCAATCTCATATCATGTAAAGAGCCCATTACAGCTTTCCTGGGAAAACTCAAAACTTCTCAGCAGCAAAATTGGACGTCATGAGTTTGTGCAATTTCCTCCACGGGCCACTCTTAAAATAGAATTGCAAGATGATGATCTGATTGTGTATCTTGATGCTTTGAAACAACTGCACACTGATGGGGAATTTTGGTTCATAGACCTGCTGGAGATGCACATTCCAGACTGGGTTGTAGACCCACTTGGGGTGAACGTGAATAATGTTGACACCACACTGCAAGAATGTCTTACTGATCTGCAGAGTGATATAACAGCTCAAGCAACATTTCTGGATAACTAACAATATTCAAAATAAGGTTCCACAACTCTGTGAGAAAGCGAGATTGTTCTTCATTGGATTCCCAACTCTTATCTAGTTGAATGTGGTTTAGGCCAAGTTCTTCGTCTGCTATCAGAAGCTCGTAATTGTCCTGATGTTGTGAAAAGAGGTGATCTTTGATAATCTTTAAATAAATTGCAAACAGATATTGAAAAACTTGCTAGTTTGTATCAGTTGCAAGCATCTCACTAAATACCCAAAGTAACAACATTAAGTGCATTTTTGTTGCTGGTTAGAAGAATGTTTTATATATATATATTTATATATATATATGAAGTAGAGTATCCTATTCAGAGTTTGAGAACACCTATAACAGTATATTTAACTCTAACTTAACCTATAACTTGTTAAAGCATAAATATTGATTGTATATTAGAATAATTAATACAGTTGACCAAATAAAACTTTGGCAGCTAACGGAGACGATAGAACGTGGGGGGCCACAGAGGAAATGGAAGTCACAAGCAAACCACGAGCGGAAAACGGTTGAGAACCACTGGGTTAATAGACGGACGTTCCGCCCCAACGACGTCACCTCTTACCTGTTTCAACAAGGACTTCATGTGGTGGTTGGTTCCTCGGCAGTATGCCTCCAGGATCAATCCAAATCGTAGCGACACCGCGGGTAAATGTACTTCTGACCTGAAGGATACACAAAACGATATTCATCTCCAGAACAATGAAACACATAAATGCTGTTACTGTAAGGTATAATGCAGAGAATCAATTTCCTTGATTCCCCAAAGCCACCCTATCATCCATGAGGAACAGAGGGTACAGATAGCTCAGCCAGATGTGCAGTTCGAACAGCAGTCAAGAAACTTAACCATGTCCAAAAGAAAATAGCCCGCTTGATTGAGGTTGTCGATCGATATTGTGGCTGAGACTTAATTGTTCTTAGGGATAATTTTGGGGAAAGCACGGGGAATTAGAGGTGAGGTTAGGGTTTAGGAATAGGTAAGAGGGGGAGTTAGAGGTTAGTGGCCATAAATGACGAGCCAGGGGCAGGAACCAGTGGTCAGAGTGCTTGAAGGCGAGTGATCCCCAGGGCTAGGGTCAGCAGGCGCTGACCAGCAATCACCGTGGTCAAGGACTGTGGCTGGCGGGCCCTGAGGATGAGGGTTGGTGACTCCCCAGGTCAGAAAGTCATGGGTCAGAGGTCTATGTAGACAAGAGGTACAAGAGCCAGTGTCCCCCCCCCCCCCCCCCCCCCAGGCTGGCAAGTCCTGGGGTCAGAAGTCCATGTGAGCTTGGAGATTGAGGCTTGGAGCTCAAAGTCCTGTGACTGGTGAGTCTTGGGTTGATACTGGAGGTTGAAGCCCAAAGGTCAAAGACTGAAGTCAGCAAATCCAGAATTCTGAGGCCTGATGTCTGCAAGTTTGAGAGTCTAGGGCCAAGGGCTCTGGAGGTGACCTGTCCTGGGATTGTGTGTGTGAGTGGACGGGTAGGTGGAAGGGTGTGAAAGGTGCTATTTTGCTTTTGTTGCTGGAAAGTGGGAGGGAAGTGGAGCACCCTGAGGAAACCCATGCGATCACTAGGAGAATGTACAGCTCCTTAAAGAGGCAGAATCACTGCCACTGTAAAGTGTTGTAAACTGCTACGTTAGTGAATAAAGACATCCTAATCATTATAGCCTGCCCCTCCTTTACTCAACAACTGGGAAAATTGGTGGGTTCAGTTCCAGGTTAATGATCACCCATCACCGGTGTTCGAAGGTACACATTAAATTATGTAGGATTTTTTTTTACCTGAGGTGCCAAAAAAGGAAATGTCCAATTTTTTTGTTGGTCAAAGCTCTCTCCAGTAGGAACTTGGTTAGCTCAGCATCCAGGTAGGGCTCATACTTCAACACCTGAACCAACTGCAGGAGATACTGGAGAAGATCTTCATCACTGAAAGGTCAATGGACAGAGTGAATGAGTTGATCAAACAATTAGAACATAGAACAGAGAACGGTCAACCAATTAGAACAGAGAACAGCGAATGATCACCCAATTAGAAAACAGAACAGAGATAATCAACCAATTAGAACATAGAAGAGAGAATAATCAACCAATTAGAACAGAGAATGGTCAACCTATTAGAACAGAGAACAGAGAATGATCACCCAATTAGAAAATAGAACAATGAATGATCAACCAACTAGAACATAGAACAGAGAATGACCAACCAATTAGAACATAGAAGACAGAATAATCAACCAATCAGAACAGAGAACGGTCAACCAATTAGAACAGAGAACAGAGAATGATCAACCAATTAGAAAATAGAACAGAGAATAGTACCAAGCCGAATGGAGTTCTGGACTTAAAGGGGATTGAAGAACAGAGCAGAGAACAGTACAGTATGTTTTTTGAATATTGTGATCTTTTTTAAGAACATTAAACATAGAATGTAAAACTTCAGCCCACAATGACATGCCAAGATTTAATGTCAATCTAACCTTTCCCTTCCATTTAACCCTCTATTTTTCTATCATCCATGTGCCTATATAAGTCTTTTAATATCCCTAATGTATCTGCCTCTACCACCACACAGGACAGTGTTGTCACGTACTGACCACTCTCTGTAAAAGAAAACAACTTCTGACATCCTTTCTATACGTTCTTTCAATCACCTTAAAATTTCGCTCTCTCATATTAGCCATTTCCTCTATGGGAAAAATGGACTGGCTGTCTACCCTATCTCTGCCTCTTATCATCTTGTACACTTCTATCAAGTCACTTCTCATCCTCCTTCACTCCAAAGAAAAAAGCCTTAGCTCCTTCAACTTTTCCTCATAAGACATGCTCTCTAATCCAAGAAACATCACAGTAAACCATCTCTGCACCCTCACTAAAGCTTCTATACCCTTCTGATAACAAGGTGACCAGAACTGAACTGTGGGATTTCTCTATGCACAATCAACGATTCAGAAGGAGCTTCTTCCCCCTTTGCCATTAGATATCTGAATGGTCCAAGAACCACGAACACTAACTCATTCTTTTGCTTTTTCTGCACTTCTGAAAAGTATATTTGTCATTGTAACTTAGTGTTTTTAAAAATACTTTTTCACTGTATTGCTACTGCAAAATAAGTTCCAGGACATAAAGTACAGAATGTCAGTGATAATAAATCTGATTCTGATTCAAATGAAGAGGGTAACACACCAACTTCCAAACCATTACATACCTCAACTTCCTTAGACAGTCGATGGCCAGAGACCGAACGTAACGGCTGGGGAAGCTGTAGTCCAGAAGCTCGAGTGCGTTTAGTGCAGACAATTCTTTCCATGACTGTAGGAGGTATATTACCTAGAAGATAAAGCACACTCCAGCTGTAATGGGACTGGCCATTCTACACAAGCACCGTTGCTACTGTACTGCATCACATCCCAGACCATCTGTTCCCGGTAAGCACGCCAGTCAAGGAGGAGGTACAGGAGCCTGAAACATTTCAGGAACAGCTCCTTCCCCTCTGCCATCAGACTTCTGAATGGACAACGAACCCATGATCACTTGCTCAAAATATTTTCCCTCTCTTTTTGCACTATTATTTATTTTTATATATACTTACTGTAATGTATTGTTTTATTACTAGTATTGCAATCCACTGCTGCTGCAAAACAACAAATTTCACAACCTATGCCAGTGATATTAAACCTGATTCTGAAACGAGGAATAGCAATGGCTTTATTCCAGTAAAACTCCAATCCTCTGCTGTCCAATTATTCAGAAATCCCAATGGCCCAACAGGCACTAATCTTTGCCCTTTCTCTCTCTTACACGTGTTTCCATAAACAGAACAGGCCTGTTTCCTGGCCTCCTTGCCACCTTTTAACCTAAGGGGTCCTGGTCCTTGATCTCAGAGATCCGTGTCAGTCTGGAAGACAGGGTCAGAATGTCAAACCGGTGATTGGTGAGCCCTGGGATCTAGGCCTGAACGGAGGTCGGTGAATTTCTAAGTTGGAGGCCTGATGTCCACAAGTCAGAGAAATGAAAATCTATGGAAATGAATGAACAGTTGATGTTTCAGGTAGAGACCCCTCTTCACGAATGGGGAAGACACCAGACTAATGTGGGGGTGGAGGGGAAGGAGGAGAGCTGGAAGCTGATAGGTGAAGCCAGCTGGGAGTGAGGTATTGAGACAGAGAGAGCAGTGAGAGCGGGTTTCACTGTACTCCCATTGAAAGGTAGGCATTCCTCAAAGAGACCTCGCAGTGGAGCTCAAAACAAACCATAAATATGAGAGACCCAGGTTCCCGTGCCCTCTTTAAGCTCTCCACGTTCGCTGGAAACTGCTGCACGGCAGCATGCAGAAAAGCCAATTAAAGGTGTTGGTGTCAATCGGGAAACATCCAATCAGGGCGGCATGGTAGTGCAGCCATTAATGTAGCACCTCACAGTGCCAGCAATCAGGGTTCAATTCCTGCCGCTGTCTGTAAGGAGCTTGTAGATTCTCCCTGTGACAGTGAGGGATTCCCCTCGTGCGGGTTAGGGTTCAGGCGAGTAAGTGGTTGGCAGGCTATGTTGGCACCAGAAGCATGGCATCACTTGCGAGCTGCCCCCTCCACATCCTCGGACTGTGTTGGTCGTTGACGCAGACGACCCTTTCCACTGTATATTTTTGATGTATGTGACAAACAAAGCTAATCTTTATCGAACATCCGGAAGAATTTCCAATCTGTCACCACCAGAGACCCGAGTACGCCTGATTATCAGAGGCTTATGAAGACACTTATTTAATTATTGAGATACAGCACGGAAAAGGCATTTCCGCTCTTTGAGCTACACCACCCAGCAATCCCCTGATTTAATCCTAGCCTAATCATGGGACTAACTAACCTTCCAATGGGCATGTCTTTGGACTGTGGGAGGAAACCGGAGCACCCAGAGGAAACCCACACCGTCACTGGGAGAATGTACAAACTCCTTCAAACACAGCAGGAACTGGAACCCAGGTCACTGGCACTGTAGAGCATTGTGCTAACCTTGTGCTAACCTTGTGCTAGCATTGTGCATCCTTAATGTGGCAAAATCTCTCAGAGCACTTCACTAGGAGTTGGTGAGCAAGAACTAGGGCTGAACCCCTCAAGCTGTTTGGGGGCGGATGACCAGCGATTTGGTCTGGGGGTGGGGAGGGTTCAAGGGAGAAGCTTAACGTTAAATAGTGAAGTAGAAGGGTTTGAGAGTGAGTTTGGAGCCCAGGGAGTTGAAAGCAAGGGCAACAATAGTGGAGTGGTTAACCTCGGGATACCCAGAGGGGCAGAATCAGAGAGCAGAGATCCTGGCAGTTTACAAGGATGGAGAAGGTGTCAGATGGAGATAAGGTTAAAGGATTTTACAATAAGGACACAAATTTTAACGTGTAATTTCCTAGCGTCGAGTAAGATGCCTTAATCCTGCAAAATCAGTCTTCAACTGAGCCTTCTGTAATTGCTTCTGTTAGTACGGAAGTAGTAATAACGGGTTTGGAACTGACTGCAGCAGAACGTGAGTCAAGCTGAGAACTGCTGCTGAGAGATGCAGGGTTAATTACTTCTGATTGAGTTTATGAAATGATGCAGCGAATATCCTGCAGAGAGGAAGCTCCCAGTCTCCAGATTAAAAATATCCGTCAAGCTAATGACCTTCGAGGCTGTGCTTATGCAGCACATGGCCCTATTGTCAGGGATACAATGGAAAAAGGATAGGAGTGGGGGGGGGGGAGAAGGGGAAGAGGGGGATAGGGGTGGGAAAGGGGGGTTAAATGGGGAGAGGAGTAAAGGGGAGGAAGGGGAAAGGGGAGGAGGGGGAAAGGGGAGGAGGGGGAAAGGGGAGGAGGGGGAAAGGGGAGGAGAAAGAAAAGGGGAGAGGGGGAACAAAGAGAGAGAGGATGGAGACAGAGGGGAGAGGGAGCAGGAGAGAGGAGAGGGGTGTGAAGACGGGGGAGAAAGGGGTCGGGAGAGGGGGGATGGGGAGAGGGGTGGGAAGGGGGTATAGAGAGGATGGGGAGGGGGACAGGGGGGATAGAGGGGATGGGGAGAGGGGGCAGAAGGGGATAGGGGAGAGGGAGAAGGGGAGAGAGGGTGAATGAGGGAGAATGAGACAGATAGAATCGGAGAGAGAGTATGCAAGAGAAAGAGAGACTGAGGGAGAGGAGAGATTTGGGGGAAGGGGGAGAGAATGAGAGAGAGAGAGAATGAAAGATGAAGAATGAGAGTGTGAGAATGTACATTTGGTGCAGAGAGTCAGGAGGGGACTCTGGCTGTGTCCAGCAATGGCTGACACCATTGTGAGCTGCTGATTGGCCATTAGAGGACCCACTGCATTTGTAACCACAGAATGAAAGCTTTCTAAATCATCTAATTATACTCAATCTGTACCTCATTCACTCTGCAGATTCTCTCTCATTGTGCTGTATATTAACCGGGGCAGTTTGTAGACAGATGAAATAACTAAACAATCTTTTTCCCAGTTTTATATCCCCATCCAATTCCTTCCTTGGGAAGCTGCCCGTACTTTTCCCCAGAAAACAGAAAGGTGAGAATGCCCATCTTCCATCTGTTTGAGAACACCTGCCTTCCACACCCCTGGTGAGCACAGCTGCCCGGTGTCCATGGAAACACTAATGGCCTTTGGCCAGCTTGAGAGTCAGACATTGAAGGTGCTGGCCAAATCAGCTATACTGGGTGTTGACATATAAAAGATGTTTGAGCAACTGATCGGTCAGGTTTACGTTTCATATGAAACAGTTTTTCGTGGAAGATTTATTTATTTTAAGTTAGACATACAGAAAGTTAATGAGCCCATGCCGCCCAATTACACTCGTGTGACCAATTAACCTACTGACCTGTTTGTCTTTTGACTGTGGGAGAAAATCGGAGCAGCTGGAGGAAACCCACACGGTCATGGAGAGAACGTAAAAACTCCTTACAGGACAGGCAGTGGGAATTGAACCTGGGTCACTGCTACAGTAATAGTTTTATGTTCACTCCTGATGAAGGGTTTCGGCCCAAAAGGTCGTCACTATCTCCTCCCATAGATGCTGTCTGGCCTGCTGAGTTCTGCCAGCATTTTGTGTTTTTAGCCATGTTATCATGCTGCCCCAAGAACTTCTACATAATATCACTGCACTGGAGAGCACAGTGAAGTTCCAATATTCTGCTCTCTGCTTACCGATTATTTACCACTCCCAGTGATTCAATATCTGGTCAGTCGGGTGCTAACCTGCAAGACTTTGACTGCGAACTCTTATACACAACCAGGTGAATGGTTACGCTGACAGAATCTGGTCCCAACTTCCTACCTGAGCAACATCTTCATGCTTATTCCACTTGGTGACCGAGAGAAGCTTAGCAAGGGCCTCAGGGAAATAGTCACGAACTTCGTATCTCAGCTTCCACACCAGATCCTTCTCGTCTTCGAAAAACTCAGTGCACGTCTTCCGCTCCATTATCTCCCTCAGCTGGTATTGCTGTGGCATTGGTTGAGAGGCGACAATCAGTGCATACGCACACACAAAAGGTTCTACAGGTACTGGAAATCCAAAATAATACACACAAGAATACTGGAGGAATTCAGGAGTCAGGCATTTTCTGGCCTCCCCCTTCCTTTCCAGTCCTGATGAAGGGTCTTGGCCCTAAACATCGACTGTGTGTTCCCCTCTGTAGATGCTGCCTGACCTGTTGAGTTCCTCCACCATTCTGTGTGTGCTGCACCATCTCTTTTTCTCCTCTGCCTGTGAAAAGCCCTTATACCCACTCAAAGCAGCCTGGTTTAGAGGGCACGTGCTGTCACGAGAGGCTGGATGAACTTGGGTTGTTTCTCTGGGGCACCAGGGGAGATCTGATAGAGGTTTACACGATTATGAGAGGCATAGGTAGAGTGGACAGAGAGTATCTGTTTGAAATGTCTAACAGCAGAGGGCATGCACTGCAGGTAAGAGCGGGCAGGTCCAAGGGGGATGTGAGGGAAAAGTTTTTTACTCAGAGAGTGGTGGATGCCTGGAATGCCCTGTCTGGTATGTTGGTAGAGGCAAACATGTTGGAGGCTTTTAAGAGTTGTTTGGGTAGCCACATGGATGTAAGGAAGATGGAGGGATATGGACATGGTGTATGTAGGACGGATTAGTGTTTGGGTGTTTTAGATGTGGTTTTTACCTGGTTCAGCACAACACTGTGGGCTGAATGGCCTGTTCCTGTGCTGTTCCATGTCCTATTGTTCACTTGCAAAATGCTGCAGGAGCTCAGGCCAGGCAGCATGTATGGAGAGGAATGGCCGAGACCCTTCATCAGGACTGAAGTGGAGGGGGGAAGAAGCGGGAATAAAAGGATAAGAGGATAAGAGATAAGAGAACAAGCTGGGAGGTGGTAAGGTGAGACCAGGTGAGTGGGAAGCCAGGGAGACCAGGTGAGGACGACGTTAGAAGCTGGCAGGTGGTAAGGTGAGACCAGGTGAGTGGGAAACCAGGGGACAACGTTAGAAGCTGGGAGGTGGTAAGGTGAGACCAGGTGAGTGGGAAACCAGGGAGACCAGGTGAGGATGAAGTTAGAAGCTGGCAGGTGGTAAGGTGAGACCAGGTGAGTGGGAAACCAGGGAGACCAGGTGAGGACGACGTTAGAAGCTGGCAGGTGGTAAGGTGAGACCAGGTGAGTGGGAAGCCAGGGAGACCAGGTGAGGACGATGTTAGAAGCTGGGAGGTGGTAGGTGGTAGAAGTGCTGAAGAAGAGGAACAACATACACAAAAACGCTGGAGGAACTCAGCAAGTTGGGCAGCATCTGTGGAAATGAATTAACAACCGATGTTTTGGGTCAAGGCACTTCATGAGACCACAAGGAGGAGGAATCTGATTAGACAGGAGAAAGGGAAGGAGGCAGGGAACCAGAGGGAGGTGATGGGTAGGTGAAGAGAAGAGAAGGGAAGAGACAGGCGACCTTGTGAACATTATGTTATTCAGGCACTCTTCCTTTTTCTCGTTTAGTTTTTCCAATGGTGGTTTATTCAGTGATTACAGTATCACAGCAATACAATACTACAGTACCTCATGATGCACATTAGTTACAGTTTCAAATTACAACATGGTCATCACAGGCTGGGAACTTGAGTTCTGGTCAAGGTTCTTGACCTGAAATGTTAAGCCTGTATCTGTTTCCGGAGATATTGCCTAACCTGCCGAGTGATTCCAGCATTTGCTGTTTTCTATTACTGGAACTTACCTCTTGCTGTGTTGCCTTCACACGCTCTCCGTTCCTCCCCAAGTCAAGAATCTAGAGGGGACACAATAAACATCGTACTTGTTACAATGAGATAATCTAAAAGATCTTCAACTTTGGGGAGCACTTTCGGCCACTGTAGAAAACTCCCGCCTGTAGCTGGGATATAATTCTCAGAACATGGCGTCTGAAGCAGTGAGTGTGTTTCTAAGTCTGGGTCAGCTGGTGGCTTGGAAAGCGGGGGGATCTGTTAGCTATGCAGGTGAACTCGGTTGGGTTGGAGGTCTAGGGACAACCTGAGCGTTGTCTGGGCTGCTGAGGGCACAGAGGAAAGGGGAGGTAAAACCAACCAGGGGATGGTGGTGGGGAGGATGTTTGCTCTCCTGGGCCATTCAGCATCTCTGCTGTGGGCTTGGAACCGAGGCGTATTCCACAACTGGATGTTCTGCATGTTGCGAAGACTGGTGCCTGGGGATAGGCTCCCTACACCTTGGTCAGAAGAGGACAGGAGAAAGAGGCTAAAACTGTGATGCACAAGGAATATCCAGAATTCCACTGGCTTCAAATCACAATGTAGAGGCACTGGGAAAAATCATTCCTCTCTCTTGTTGGATTAGATTTATAATTTGTTAATTTCCTCATAGTTTAACTTCCTTATGATTGTTTCTATTTTTATATAGTTGCCTCTGTATTTACAATTGCTCAGAGTGTTTCCCGTGGATATAATTCCTCTGCACATCACTTAGCTCAGTGATCAAGTTTATTGTCATTCAGCCTTATACATGTGTACTACCAAATGAAACAATGTTCCTCCAGATCAAGGTGCACAACAGAGTACATATAACTCACACAAACCACATAAAGTGATATTACCACAAATAATCAAATATATTCCAGAAGTCTCCCAACTCTGTACATTTTCCAGTGAACCACCCCAATTTCAGGGCCTCCTGTCGTTTCTCAGTTTCTGAGAAACCACTCCAAAGGTCAGACCCAGCCTGCGCTTACCTTATCGATGGACGGGTAGTAGATGGGGTGGGGAACCACAGTTTGGAAACGGATATTTAAGGCGGCAGTGCTGTCGGTGTTTGGGTTACTCTGCACAGTGCCCATCGGGTTCAGCAGCTCTCCCTTTTCATCTGCAAAGCGGAGCGGATGCGTATTAATCCACAGATCCGGAGGATGACTTATAAAGATAATATCTTAATAACATGACTCATCTTAAGTCCGATAGTGTAGAGGTTAGCATTGCGCAATTACAGCGCCAGCGACGCAAAGACATACGAGTTAGTAGGTTAGTTGGTTATATGGGTGGTGTGGGCAAGAAAGACCTGTTATTGTGCTGAATCTCCAAGTAACTAGATATATAGACAGATAAATAGGTAAGTAAACAGATAGATAGATACACAAATAAATAAAAGTCGTAAATAAATAATGAATGATTGATTGATTTAGGGGCAGCACGATAGCATAGCTTTTTTTGCAACACAATGACAGCACTAACAGATCCGTCAGACCTTCCACTCCCACAGTGCCCACCGTGATGGGAGATTTAATACTTTTGAAGGTGCCACATTAGCATCGTGGTCAGCGTAACACCATTACAGGGGGTTCAATTCCCACTGCCGACTGTAAGGAGCTTGTACGTTTTCCCCTTGTGTCTGCAAGGATTTGAAAGCATTCAAGGTCAAATTTGTTATCAAAGTATGCATGCAGTATACAACCCTAAGATCTGTCTTCCCACCGACAGCCACGAAACAAAGAAAACCATGGACCCTGTTCAAAGAAAAAGACATCAATCCCACCCCCAATCACCATGCTTCATCTGGGCACTCCAGTTCCCCTCCATTTTCCAAAGGTGTACATGCGGGCTCGTTGGTCCAGAAGGGCCTGTGACTGTGCTGCACCTTTTAAAAAACATCCTTAAACCTTCATCTAGCCCTTCCACATTCCGATCGGTCACCGAACCGTAATTGTTGGGTAAGACCCACTCCTCTGATGCAGGCAGGTCACAGCCTACTGAGTGAGAGTGAGGCTGCAGCAGAGATCAGCAGGTCTGCTGCTCTGGGAAGTTAAGCCCAGAGTTCCAGGAACAGCAGAGAGGTCACATCTGCAGCGGACACACACTGTTGCCACGGGCCAGTGTGCATGAAGCATCAAGGCAAGGGTTAGGGTCAATGTCCAGGCAAGGACAGCTTACAGATGGTGTGCAGTTAACCCAGGCAGGAAAGGTCTTTGAAGACACAAGATATTCTGCAGATGCTGGAAATCTAGAGTAACACACACAAAACGCTGGAGGAACTCAGCGAGTCTGGTCTATGGAAATGAATAAACAGTTGCGTTTTGGGCTGAGGCACTTCTTCAGGAGTGAAAAGGAAGGGGGAAGAAGCCAGAATAAGAAGGGTGGGGGGGGGGGTGTTGAAGGGAAGGAAGGAGCACAAGTTGAGACCAAGTGAGGGGAAGGTTGATGGGGTGGTGGGGGGAGGATGAAGTGAGAAGCTGGGAGATGATAGGTAGAAAATGATAAGTGCACTGAAGAAGATAGGAGAGGAGAGTGGACCATGAACGGTCCTTGAAGAGAGGTCTTTGAAGAGGATAGCTTCCTTTTGTACACCTGGCGACCGGAGCCATTTCACATAACGGAGAGAAGGATGCAGATGAAGGATTCTAAGGTGACATTTACTATTGGTCAGTTACTTTACAAGTTCTAAAGTATTAATGGCCCTTCATTTGTAGATTCTATTCGTTATTAATACCTGTATTATCATGGTGTGATTGGTTATGCAAATAAGGAATTTGAACATATACAAGGTTACCAATTAGTCAATAACTATATCCAATCAGCCAATTCCATATAAAAAAGGCATTTCTTTGTTCAAACCTTAGATCAGTGTGGTGACAGCAACCATGTTGTTCTCCTCGTGCACATGCCAATAACAGAGTGTGAGTTGTCAGAATCTGGTGAATCGGTGACAACATCAGCATTTCATTGGTCACATAAACACAGGGAGCTTCAGGTAACAGGCTAACAGGGCAATGCTGGACAACTTGTACTTAAATCAAAGATAAATTTGTATTTCTGTACGTCCCCTCCCATCCCAAAATGCTTCACACTCTGCTGTGTAGGAAATGTGGCAGCCATTTTGTTTTTTTTATGAGCAGGACCTCACAAGTAGATGGCAGGTTAATCAGTAGGACAGGATGCTGGGCCCACTCCTCGGCCCCTCCTTGAAACTGTGCCTTGGGATCTCTTAAATCCACCTGACCAGAAGGATGCACCTCACATCACCCCACCCCTCCTCAAATGATGTAGCACTTCTTTGGAGCTGTGCTGGACTGTCATGATATGTGGGGCAGGGTGGGGGTGTCAACATTCTGGGGTGGCCAAAATTTCTGACTGAGGCACAAGGGAGCCGATCTCTATGCCAAGGCTGACACTCTGCCCAAGTGCTTTGATGTTTTACAAAAAGTCCAAGCTGACTGTACACCCTAGCAAGTTTAAACTATGGCAACACACACCAAATGCTGGAGGGACTCAGTAGGTCAGGCAGCATCTATGGAAATGAATAAACAGTCGAGACTCCGTCTTCAGAACTGGAAAGAAAGGACACTGGAATAAAAAGGTAGAGGCAGGGGAAGGAGGCTGGCTGGAAGGTGATAGGTGAAGCCAGGTGGTTGGGAAAGGTAAAGTGCTGGAGATCTGACAGGAGAGGAGAATGGACAACGGGAGAAAGGGTAGGAGGAGGGGACCCAGAGGGAGGTGATAGGCAGGTGAGAGGTTAAGAGATCAGAGTGGGAAATAGAAGAGGAGGGGAGGGGAGGCGAAGTGAAAATAAAATTACCGAAAGGAGAAGTTGGAGACTACCCAGACGGTATAGTGCATGGGTTCTGATTACACAGTCGATGAGTTAAAATGACATCTATCACTGAACTGAAACCATTACTTCAATATGAAAAGAACTTGAACAATTCAGAACTCTATTAATTATTCCTTGTTTACATTTATGTGGTATTAATTCTAACCATATCCTTTGCTAACAGACTCCTTGTATAATCTTCGATTAATATTGAACTACTAATAATAAAGGACGTTTTTATGAGGATTTGTTGGGTTGATTAATCTCACCCTTTCACAGGTAACTTTACCACCTCCTCACTCAAGAGTCGAGTTATTTCTTAAAGGAATATAGTTTCCTGCTGTCAACTGTTTTTGCAAACAAACACTTCCCAATCTCCATCCTAAATCTGCCTTTATTTTTGTTTTAAAAATTTTATTTGGAGACAGCACGGAACAGACCCTCCCAGCTCAACAAGCCGTACCACCCAGCAACCCACTGATTTAACACCAGCCTAAGCACAGGACAATTCACAATGGATAATTAAGCTTGGATTGTGTTCTGGGATCATTGTGCATCTTAAAGTACTGTATTTTCTATTTGTATTTTTATTTTGGCGATACATCACGGTAACAGGCCCATTGAGCCCAGACCATCCAATTACACATCGCCGCTGGATGATTAGATTAACTTTATTTATCACAGGTATATCAAAACACACAGATAAATGCAACAGTTGCGTCAAAAGCCAACACAGTCCAAAGCTATGCTAGGGGCAGCCCGCAAATGTCGCCACACTTCTGGCACCAACATGGCAAGCCCACAATCTCTAACCCTAACCCATATGTCTTTTTGGAATGTTGGGGGAAACTGGAGCACCCTGTGGAGACCCACACGGAGAACCTACAACCTTCTCACAGACAGCAGCCGGAATTGAACCCCAATCTTCCAATCACTGGTTCTGTAAAGCGTTATGCTGTTACACTACCATGTCACCTCAAAGGTCCTTCTCTAAGCTGTTGGCCACAATGGCAACTTGCAGACTCTTCAGCCAGGCTCTCCCCACCGTCGTGCCGAGAAAGGTCAAGTTGCTGCCTCCGGCAATCTGGCCAGCCATTGAACGCTTTTTCATGTAGCATTTAGTAGATAAGGTGGGTGGTCCCGGCCTTATCCCCAGAGTAGGGGGAGTCCAGATCCCAGGGGCAGAGATTCAGGGTGAGATGGGAAAGATTTAAAAGGGGCCCAAGGGGCAACTTTTTCGAGCAGCAGGGTGATGAGTGTGTGGAATGAGCTGCCAAAGGAAGTGGTTTATTCAGTAACTTAGTACAACACTATTACAGTTCGGAGCATCAGAATTCAGAGTTCAATTCTGATATGCATCAGTGATTCAGGAACAGCTTCTTTCCCTCTGCCATCAGATTTCTGAACGGACATTGAACCCATGAACATGACCTCACTACTTATTTATTTCTATTTTTGCACTATGTAATTTAACTATTACATATATAAACCTACCGTAATTCATTTTGTTTTCTCTCTATTGATATGCATTGCATTGTGCTGTCGCCGCAGAGATAACAGATTTCACAACATATGCTGGTGATATGAAACCCTGACTCTGACCCTCCGTAAGAAAGTTTGGATGTTCTTCTTGTGTGTGCATTGGCTTCTTCCGGGTGCTCCGGTTTCCTCCCACAGTCCAAAGACATAGCGGTTAGTAGGTTAATTGGTCATTGTAAATTGTCTTGTGATTAGGCTGGGGTTTAATTGGTGGTTTGCTGGGCGGTGTGGCTTGGTGAAAGGAAAGGCCCGTTTGTGTATACCTCTGAATAAGTAAACGATTTAAGAAGCATTTGGACATATAGAAGCATGGGAAGGGCTTAGAGCGGGGGTCGGCAACCCGCGGCTCCGGAGCCACATGTGGCTCTTTTACGTCTGTGCTGCGGCTCCCTGTTGCTTTGGGAAATAATTGGTTGTGGCGACCCTTTTCCTGGCACATCCGAACCGACTCACAATTAGATAGCCTACGGGGGTTTGCGAGCACAGAGCTTTGGAGCCTCTGCGCCATGGGGGGCAGGTTGAGGGAGGCTTAAAAGTGAGGCTGAAGATTTCGAATAAAGTTTTATCCTTCGAGTGCTGTTACCGACTCCGTGTCGTAATTTTAGCGCTGCGTTTAGCACACCGCTACATGGTCAGTATTTAATTAAAATGTATTTTATGTTAGTTTGTTAGTTTTTGAAATGTAATTCTAAATTTGAAGATTATGGTGATCTTGTACAATCTAAATAAGACGTTGTGGCGACCCATTTCCTGACACATCCGAACCGGCTCACAATTAGCCAGCGTTCAGGCTAAGGGAGATAGCCTACGGGGGTTTGTGAGTACGTGTCTTTTGCAGCATCCGGGCCCATGGGGGGCGGGTTGAGGGAGGCTTAAAAGCAAGGCTGTTTAGTTCGAATAAAGCTATCTTTGACTGCAGTTTACTGACTGCATGTAGCACACCGCTACAACGTCTTTTTATCGCTGGCTGTCCAGAGGGGAGGTGCTGAAACGGTTTGTCGCGTGTCTGGAAGAAGTGAAAACTTTCCTGGGCAGCAAAGGGCTCAACTTTCCTGAGCTGGAACAGCCAGAGTGGCTGGAAAAGCTACACTTCATGGTAGACATGACAGCGCACCTGAACACGCTGAACACAGCTCTTCAGGGGTAAGGACGTACAGCCCTGCACATGTTGGAGGATGTTTTGGCATTTGAGTGCAAGTTGACAGTGCTTGCCAGAGATTTACAGAAAGGCACATTGTCTCACTTCCCCAATTTGAGAGAGTTCAAACAAGGTCACGACATGATAAATTCGGAGTATTTACATTCTGCAATCATCGCAATGCAAACATCGTTTGGGAAACGCTTCTGTGAGTTCAGAGAGGAAAAAAACACATTATTCTTCCCGGTCACTCCCCTAAGCATCGATCCATCCCTACTGAATACGACTGCATTGTCAGGTGTGAGTCAACCTGACCAAGTATGATAAATATTTTAATTGCCTATTATTTTACATATATTCATATGTTTTCACTGTTCAGTGAAATAGTCCTTTTATTTTTCAGGTTGACAGCTGGCTGACGTTATTTTTGGTTTGCTGCTGGCGGCAAATTTAAGTTTGGCGTTTTTCATAAATACAAGAAGGACTCAAATAGACGTTGAGTATTTTACTTAAAAGTAACCTTCAACCCAACGTCTTTTTTTCGGAGTTCAAAATGTTTTTGTTGCATGCAGAAATGTAATTTCGTTTTCTCTGCAGGAGTTCATCAATTTCATAAATGCAACACATTATAGTTTGTTTATACATAGCATAAAGGCAAAACAAAACGTTATATGCAGTGTTATTTCATTTTAAATGTCAAACGGGTTTTGCGGCTCCCAGTGTTTTCTTTTCTGTGGGAAACTGGTCCAAGTGGCTCTTTCAGTGGTAAAGGTTGCTGACCCCTGGCTTAGAGGAATATGGGCTGAATACACAATTGGGAGCGATAGTTTGGTTGGCATGGATTTGATGGGCTGAAGGGCCTGGATCTGGGCTATACTCCTCAATGACTCTACATGCGACTTACCCGGCACTGACGGCCACGTGTACAACCAAACATCACCGGTCTTCAGCTGGTCCTTGTAATCAAATACCATGGTGTTCACCCATGCTATCGGGCAATCCTGCAGGGGAATAGGAAACACACTCGTCAATAAAAGTTCCAGGATCAATAAAGTTGGAGCTTGTTCTGAAGCTACAAGTTGAGCACATTAGTGTTTGTTCAGCAGATAGGCAGACAATTCAATAGGGGAATATAATATTTACATCCGGCTTTAGGTCACCCAATGAACTTGTGTCCTATTCTTTATACGTATTTGTTTTTAAACAACTATAATCTCGCAAATCAAACACAAAAGCAATTGCCTGGAAGATCATGACGACAGCAATTACTGGATTGTTTCAAAGGTTTGTCCAGGTGCTTCCTGTCGGGAGTCTGACTTGGTACTATGTCTGGGCTGTACAAGATGACCGTCTCCATTTCGAGCAATAAAGGGGAACTTGGACCTCAAAGTCCAGGGACCACACGCATCTCCTGGGATAATATGGTCTTGCACGTGTTGGACTGGGACACCTGAGGAAGAGTGAAATATGGACCTTACATACAAGTCCATCATTAAAGACCCCCACCACCCAGGACATGCCCTCTTCTCATTGCTACCATCAGGAAGGAGGTACGGGACCCTGAGGGCACACACCTAATGATTCAGGAACAGCTTCTACCCCCCTGTCATACAATTCCTCAAGGACATTGAACCCATCAACACTTCCTCACTACTTTTATTTTCTATTTTTTGCAATACTTACTTAACAATATATATATATATACACACACACACACACATACATACACATATATAAAAATAATACATTTTTTCCCTCTATCACCATGTACTGCATTGCACTGTTGTCACAGAGTTAACAAATTTCATGACATATGCCGATTATATTAAACCTGATTCTGATTCCGCAGTTCCCTTTGCCCTTGCTAAGTCAAAGTCAAGTTTATTGTGATATGCACAAGCTCATGTCAGAAGAGTGAAATATTGACCTGAATTAAACATGCAGGTAAGTTAGAGGCAAGTTTTTTTACACAGAGAATGGTGGGTGCGTGGAACGCCCAGCCAGGGATGGTGGTAGAGGCAGATACATTAGGGGCATTTAAGAAACACTTAGGTAGGTGCAAGGATGATAGAAAATGGAGGGCTATGTAGGAGGGAAGGCTTAGATAGATCTTAGAGAAAGTTGAAAGGTCAGAACAATATTGCAGGCCGAATGGCCCATACTATGTCTATACACGTTCCATGCATGCACAAGTGCAATGAAAAATACGAACGCAGCTGCATCACAGGCAGAGCACCTGAGACACAAAAGTCACAAGAACGACAAATTAAACATAAATTACGCAAAAACAGACAAGAAAAAGAAATGAAAAGAACAAAAAAAAAAATCCGGTGTTGCTATCCTGAGTAGTGATTAGGGTTGTGAAGGTTGGTTCAAAAACTGACTGACTGGAGGAAAGTTGCTGTTCTTGTACCTGGAGATGTGGGATTGAAGGCTTCCGCCCAATTCCCTCAGCTGTTATCTCACTGCATCCCCACCACTGTTAATGCCATCTCTCTCCCCCATCACCTCCATCAGCAAGACACGAGGCATTCAATGACACTCAAACTGTGCTTTCATCAACGAGGACCGAGGAAGGTCAGAGAGATGAGAGGGAGCTAAACAAGGATCTTGTCGTGGAGTTCCCCCATCTCAACTACAGGCATGGGGCAGAAAGATTCAAGATTGTTGAATGCCATTTCCAGTACACAAGTGTAAAGGAAAATGAAATAATTGGTACTCCAGATCCGATGCAGCACTTAAAAAAACAATAAGGAAAACAGTAATAAAAAACACAATAAATATAGATATGTAAGATAGCCAACATACATTGATTGATTGTATTCCATAAATTTATCCTCGGCACAAGATAAATCTCTAGATTGGCTGGGGACAGCCCACAAGTGTCACTGTTATAGGAAAGAAGTGGCTAAACTGGAAAGAGAGCCAAAAACGTTTATGAGGATGTTGCCGGGACTAGAAGGCATGGGCTACAGGTAGAGGTGGCCAAGCTCAATCTGTATTCCTTCAACATTCACGATTTAAGTTTATTTATCACAAGCACATCAAAACATACGGTGAAATGCTTCGGTTGAGTTAGCACCCGAGGGTGAGGTGGGACAGCCCACGAGTGTCACCACACATTCTGGTGACAACACAGTTCAACAAAACAACAAGCCAACATATAAAAAACAACAGCAAAACAAACCCCTTTCCTAACCCCCATATATACACGCACGCGCGCACACACACACACACACACACACACACACACACACACACACACACACACACACACACACACACACACACACACACACACACACACACACACACACACACACACACACACACACACACACGTCTCCAACCCCAGCACAGGCCACCTCTGGGGCTTCCCACCTCCAGACTCCGGCCCAGGACTCGCAAACGTCGCGCCTCTCACCGAGGGGCTTCAATCTTTGGACTTCACAACATTGGGCCTCCGACCTCTGGAGTTCAGCACCTGGACTTGCTGACCTCTGGGTTTCAACCCCCGGACTGACTGACTGCTGGGCTTCAGCACCAGGTTCTGCTGATAACGGGCCCTCAACCTCAAAGACCATCGACCAACCTTGGACCTCAATCTCAGGACCTCTTGACCATGGATCTCTGATCCCAACAGGGATTCAACCTAGCCATGGGTGGGTAAGGGATTGATCCAAGCAAGGGATCCTTGAGTAATATCCACTACACTGCAGCCTCTCCCTACACAGTAGCAAAGCACAGTGCATCAGATATCCATGTCTGCGGTACTGCACGTGTAATTACAGATAAAACACTTTGCATGAATCAGTGATGTATAAAGTTTCACATATAAACACTCACTCACGCAACACACACACACACACAGCTGTACATACAACTCTTTACTACAAATTTTATGGCTTTGAGTTCAATTACATAATATTTGTTATCTCAGTATTATGCAAACAATGATTAATTTCTTTACAGAGTTAAATGAAGTAACGATCGTTTCTGAGCTGTTTTGCAACACTCAGGAAATTCATCTGGTGCCCCTTTTTGCCTTAATTAGGCAAGGCACTGGGAAGGACAGTGTGGGCAGATGGGATTAATATTTTAGTTTCTTCCCTCTCCCCTCTTCTTCTATTCTCCATTCTGGCCTCTTACCTCTTCTTCCCTGCCTATTACTTCCCCCTCGGTCCCCTCCACCCCTTTCTCCACGGTCCACTCCTCTCCTATCGGTTTGCTTCTTCTCCAGCTCCTGACCTTTCCCACCCACCTGGCTTCACCTATCACATCTAGCCAGCTTCCTTTCCCTCCCTGTAACCTTTTATTGTGGCATTTTCCCCTGCCCCCTTCCGCTTCAGTCCTGAAGAAGGGTCTCGGCCCAAAACGACGACTGTATATTCACTTCATTAGATGCTGCCTGACCTGCTGAGTTCCTCCAGCATTTTGTGTGTGTCGCTTTGGATTTCCAGCATCTGCAGGCTTCCTTGTGTTTGTGATTAGTACTGGTGGACAAAAGGCTGGAATAGGCTAGATGGGCCAAATGGCCCACCTCTGTGCCGTTCACATCTATAACAGCACCCATCCTGTGGCATCCCTTGGGTCCAGAGGTCATGGGCTCTGATTCCCATTACCTCACCCCTTGGGCAGTTTGGGGTTGGGGGTGACTGGGGTTGCTGCACCTGGATGGGCTCTTGGGGAGAGGGTGTCAGGTTGAGGTAGCTACCTCAGATTTCATTTATGACACAGGGGTGGCACAGTAGCACAGCGATCAGCCCAACTCTATTACAGTGCCAGCTGTAATATCAGCGTTTGATTTCTGCCATTATCTGTAAGGAGTTAGAAAGTCCATCCCGTGACTGTGTGGGTTTCCCTCCACATTCAAAATAAGTACAGGTTAGGGTTACTAAATCGTGGGCCTGCTATGCTGCATTTCACTATATGTTTCGATGTATATGTGACAACCACAGCTAATCTCATTGATCTTTTATTGCAGTTTCTAGGAAGTTGATAAGGATGTGCTTAGGCTTTTGCCCATTGCCTTGGTCACCTTGTTATAGGAGAGGTATCATTGAAGTGGAACGGATTTACCAGGACGTTGCCTGGACTTGACGACCTGAGGTACAAAGAGAGATTGTGTAGACGAGGAACATAGGAGATTGAGGGGGTGACCTGAAAGAGTTCGCTAAGACCATAGACAATCATCATCACGTGTCGTGTCACATAGACAACAGGGTGCTTAAAGCATGAGAGTATTAGTTTAAGATCAGAGGCGAGACATTTAGAAGATAAACCATAGAACATAGAACAGTACAGGCCTTTCAGCCCACAATATTGTGCCAACCCATAAACCTACTCCAGCTTCCCTCCTTCTTAGCCCTCCATTTTTCATGTGCCTATCTAAGAGTCTCTTAAATGTCTCTAACATATCTGCTTCTTGCACCACTCCTGGCTGTGCCAGGGACATCCGGGGCAGGTTCTTCATGCAAAGGGCGATATGTATTTGGAATGAGCTCCCAGAGACAGTGTTTGAGGAAGGGGCACTCAATTCGTCATCATCATTTTGTGCCACGTCGTAAGTGATCATGGTCTTTCCATGACCATGACTATTCTTGGCAAGTTTTTCTACAGAAGTGGTTTGCCATTGCCTTCTTCTGGACAGTGCCTTTACAAGACAGGTGACCCCAGCCATCATCAATACTCTTCAGAGATTGTCTGGCGTCTGTGGTCACATAACCAGCATTTGTGCTGGTTATATGACCATTCACCACCTGTTCCCGTGACCCTGATCCAAAAAGGACGGGGGCAGGGGGGACTTAAGCAGGTGTTTCACCTTGCCCAAGGACGACCTGCAGGGAAGGAGTACCTTGCACCTTCTTTGGTAGAGATGTATCTCCACCTCACCAGCCAGCACATTGGCAACATTTAAAAGCTGTCTGGATATGTAAATAGTTAGGAGAGGTTCAGAGGGCTGTGGGCCAAGGTGTGAAGATGGGACCAGCTTGCTGGGTGTCAGCTGGGTCTCCAACTGTAAGACTCTCGGGTCTGTCAGTACGTTGGAAGGACCACACATTATGCCCAATGTCAGTAACAATTTCCTGCAAATCTCCAAAAGGAACGACATGTGACCCCAGTGAGGGAATCGAACTGGGAGATTGGGATGACCCTCAAAGGAAAAGCCTGGAAAAACTTCTGAAGTGAGTCAAAGTGACCGGGAAAACATTGGCAAATTGTTTTATTTTTGTCACTTGAACCGAGGTGCAAAACTTTGTCTTTTGAGTGATCTCATCTCATCAGTACATCGATGCGATACAAGGGGGCAGGGAAAAGCCCATAATGGTAAGCAGAACACAGAGTTACAATTATAGAGAAAGTGAATTGCAGGCAGACAGTGAGCTGTAAGTCCGTAATGAGGTGGACTGTGAGGTCAAGAGACCATGTTACACAGGGGTCTGTTAACAGCGGGACAGAAGGTGAACTTGAACTTCATGATACGTACTTTCAGGCTTTTGTATATTCTGCCCACTGGGGTCGGGGAAGGGGAGCTCTGATGGAAAAAGGAGTGTGTTATGCAATTGGATTTCACTCAAAAAACACGGACTGACTAAAATGACCTAAAAACATTAATTATTTTTCTTCAATACAAGAGATTCTGTAGATGCTGGAAATCCACCATGCTTATTGACTGCTGCGGTGTTAACTAAACTGTCATCAAGGACTCCCATTTCCCAGGACATATGTTCTTCTCACTGCTTCCCTCAAGGAGGTGGTACAGGGGCCTGATGACACACGCTCAACATCTCAGCAACGGCTTCTTCCCCTCCACCATCAGATTTCTGACTGGACGATTAATTCATGAACACTACCTCACCATTTTTTTTCATTGTTTTCTCTCTTTTAGCACTACTTATTTATTTAATGTTCTTTATACATTTCTTATTGTATTTTATAGTTTTTATTTATAATGACAATATGACATACACTGGTGATATTAAACTTGATTCTGATTCTAATAAGACCATAAGATATAGGAGCAGAATTGGGCCGTTTGTTCCATTGAGTCGCTCTGCCATTTCATCACTGCTGATCGTTTTCACTCTCAGCCCCAATCTCCTGCCTTCTCCCCTATCCCTTCATGCCCTGATAATTCAAGGATCTACCAACCTCTGCCTTAAATATACCCAATGACTTGACCTCCACAGCTGTCTGTGGTACTGAATTCCAAAAATTCACAACTCTCTGGCTAAGAAATTCTTCACCATCTCTGTTCTAAAATGCCCTTCAGTAGCAAAAATTGCATTCATGCGATTAAATTTCTTTCTCAAGCAGAGCACCGAGTCTTTTGCAAGGTCGTCATAACGATGAATTTACCCGAATGCAACCAGGTGAAAAATCATCCACTTAGATCGTGTTAACACAAGTATTTGTCTTTTACCAGCACGGGTTATGGATTGGCGGTGCAGACTGAACTTACCGCTTTCTTTGATTTCTTCTTCGTCGACCGAGCCTTTTTGGCCTTTTCAATCACCGCATACAAAGCGAAACAGAGGCGTGTCATCCGTGGAAGGTCACAGAAACTGATGTCAAACTCCAGGTTCTGATTCCACACTGGCTCAGAGCTCACGTTGACCTCCTGGCTGTAGACAGTTTTGCAGAGCATCTCACTCCCGTGAAACAAGCCAGCTTGGACAACAAGCTGTGGTAAAGAGAAGGACAGTTAAACAACAAGCAGTAAATAACTGGAGTGGTAAATGGTCTCCAATTATATCTACAAGCAAGCTGGTTTAATCCTCTGGATCACCACTGGACAAATCAACATGTGCTTCCCTTAATAACTTTCATAATTCAAACTGGGCTTTTCTCTTTGGAGTGATGGAGGATGAGGGGTGACTTGATAGAGGTGTACAAGACGTTAAGAGGCATAGATCAGTCACAAACAAGAGGAAATCTACAGTTGCTGGAAATCCAAGCAACACACATGCAACGCTGGAGGAACTCAGCAGACCTGGCAACATCTATGGAAAAGAGTACAGTCGGCATTTCGGGCGAGACCCTTCATCAGTCCCGATGAAGGATCTTGGCCTGAATCATCGACTGTACTCTTTTCCATAGATGCTGCCTGGCCTGCTGAGTTCCTCCAGCATTGCGTGTGCGTGTTGCAGAGGCAAAGATCGAGTGGATAGGCAGAGACTTTTACCCCAGGGTGGAAAAACTTAGACCAGGGGAGTAACTTTCAGGCAACTGGAAGAAAGTGTAGAGGGGATGCCAGAAGTAAGTTTTTTTATATAGAGATTGAGGAGTGTGTGAAGTACCCTGCCGGGGGTGATGGTGGAGATAGGTACATTAGGGGCATTTAAGAGACGCTTAGATAAGCATGTGGATGGTAGAAAAATGGAGGGCTATGTAAAAAAAGTTCAAAGTACATTTGTACAGGGGGGGAGGGATTAGATTGATCCAGGAGTAGGTTAAAAGCTTAGCACAAGATTGTGGGTCAAAGGGCCTGTACAGTGCTGTGGTATTCTGAGCTCTGTGTTATAATCTGAGCAACGAGGGCAGTGCATATGGAGTTGGAACCAAAGGCCCAGCTATATCTGCTGAAATCCATATTATTAAAAATCATTTCAACTGTTTCTAAATGTCTGCAACAATCAAAATGAGCTTAACTAGATTTTAAAAAATATTTAGAAATGCATTAAACTGATTTAGAGGAGTATAGGCCCTTCGGCCTATGATCTCCTGCTGACCTTCTAGCCGACTCTAAAATCAAACGAACCCTTTCTTCTTGCATCGCCCTCCATTTCTCTATCATCTATGTGTCTGCCTCCTAAAAGCCCACAATGTATCACCTCTGTCACCACCCCTGGCAGGGCGTTCCATGCACCCACCACTCCCAGTGTAAAAAACTTGGATATCCCCCTGTATTTTCTTCCAGTCATCTTAAAATTCTGCCCCCTCACATTAGCCGTTTTCACCCTGGGGAAAATGTCCCTGTCTATACAGTGTGAGGTTAGACAGGCTGCCTTTTTGTTCTTTTCTCACTTTCTATTTCAGATTTCCAACACCTGCAGTTTTCTTTTTGACTTCCAGTTGCTTAGGTGCAGAGACCAAAGCTGTACACGGTCCTGTCTTGCACTGAGAACCCTTACACTGATCAACCAATTGCACTTTGCTGCAAAGGTGTTTACACTAAATCAGTTTCTTGTGGAGACATAATTCAATTAAACAACAGTCATCCTGGAGGGAAAAAATGACTGAATGGCTTGCGGGCACAACTTCTTGTAATGAGTAACATTTAGCTAAACTATATTCAAGTTGAGGCAAGTCAATTTTATTGTCACATGTGCAAGTACCTAAGACCATAAAACACAGGAGCAGAATTAGACCGTTCGGCCCATCGAGTCTGCTCTGCCATTTGATCATGGCTGATTTATTTTTCCTCTCAACCCCATTTTCTTGCCTCCTCCCCGTATCCTTTGACACGCTTACTAATCATGAATCTACCAACCTCCGCTTTAAATATATCTGATGATTTGGCATCCACAGGCGTCTATGGCAAAGAATTCCACAGATTCACCACCCTCCGGCTAAAGAAATTCCTCCACATCTCTGTTCTAAAGGGACGTCCTTCTATTCTGAGGCTGTGTCCTTTGGTCCTAGTCTCACCCACTATTGGAAACATCTTTTTCACATCCACTCTATCCAGGCCTTTCAATAATTGATAGGTTTCAATAAGATCCCCCCTCACTATTCTAAATTCCAGCATGTACAGTCTCAGAGCCATCAAGCGCGCCGCTCACGTTAACCCTTTAATTCCTGGGATCATTCACGTGAAGCTACTCTGAACTCTCTCCAAAGCCAACGCATCCTTTCTCAGATAAGGGGCCCAAAAACATTAAAGTACAGGTACAATGATACAACAGAATCAGAGGTAGGCAGAGACAGCACACAGGACATAAACAAGACAGGGAAGATAGGGAGAGTAAAAAATTCTGTGCAAGAGAGCGTAAACAAGAAAGACACAATCAGAGACAAGTTCACAGCAGTGCAAGAGGTGATCTTTGACGTTGTATTACAGAGGTAGGGGTAGGGTTGTGCAGGCCGGTTCAAGAATCTACTGGTTGCAGGAAAGTAGCTGTTCCTAAACCTGAACACTCTAACATATTATTGGAAGCAAAAACTCTGTAGCTCTTGAAGAGATGAGATGATTAAATGGTGTGCTTCAAAGAGGGTGTGGGGAACGGGACAAACCTTAGGTTTGGAAGCAAGGAATAAACTGGACGAGGCATTTAAGTCAAAGTTCAAAATCGAAAGTAAATTTTTATCTAAGTATGCATAAGTCTCTAGGCTGTGGAATCGATTCAGAGTTGTGACAGCTCAGGGGCCTGATGGTTGTAGGATAACAACTAAACCACGTGCTGTGGGGCTCAAGCCTCCTGTTCCAGTGGTAGCAGTGAGAAGAGACCATGGTCTGGGTGGTGGGGGTCCTTGATGATGGACACTGCTTTCCTGTGACAATGCTCCTTGTTGATGCGCTCAGTGGTGGGGAGGGCTTTGCCTGTGATAGGTATATGGACAGGAAAGGAGTGGAGGGTTATGGGCTGAGTGCGGGTAGGTGGGACTAGGTGAGATTAAGGGTTCGGCACGGACTAGGAGGGCCGAGATGGCCTGTTTCCGTGCTGTGATTGTTATATGGTTATATGGTTATATGATGGACTGGGCCACATCCATCACTTTCTGTAGCCTTTAAAAAATAAGGCACCTAATTCAAGTACCAATAAATCTTTATTCTGTCCAGCAAGTGAAAAATTAAGAAAAAAGAACAGAGATAAGTTGTTGCCGTATGAAAAGCCACTTGCATAGAAAGAATGACTCATCGAGGGAGAAGACACCACCCTGGGAACGTTAACCAGCAGTCATGAGAAGGGCAGAGACAGGGCAAGCGCAGGATACTCAAGTCATTTTGGTGAACAGCTGGAGTCTTGAGAACTACTGCAGACCCTTCTACTTCCAAAACACCGCATACATTTCCAGGGTAATCACTTTTGCAGTCCGATCCACACAGCAGTTCCCACAGATGATCAAATAATGAAAAAACATAAGATTGGTCAGAATTTCAAATGTCAATACTTGAAATATTTGGAAAGTGACAACTTGAATTTTGCTTTTGAAAGCTTTAATAACAAACAGGAATTCAAACAAAACCAGAAAATGCTGGAAAGATAATCATTGGTCATTGTTCAGGGTTTACAGATTTGTCTTTGGCTCCTTTGTCAGGATGTCCCAATGGACACAAAGACTTTTCCTAAATTCTTTCCATCGTGGGTCTTCCCTGAGTTACACAAGCCTTACTTATGGACACCACAAATGAACTCCAACAATATTATTAAATACAAAAGTCCGAAGTATAATAGTTTTGTTCCAATGAACAGCAAGACAGGTTTCCAATTTCTCTCTCTCTCTCCCCACTTGTAGTAATTGTTCTTTGAGATACAGCATGGAATAGGCCCTTCTAGCCCTTTGAGCTGTGCTGCCCAGCAACCCACTGATTTAACCCTATCCTAATCATGAGTACGATTTACAATGACCGGTATGTCTTTGGATGCAGTCACATGGGGAATGTACAAACTCCTTACAAGCAGTGGCGGGAATCGAACCTGGGTCGCCCGTACTGTAAAGTGTTGTGCTAACCACTAGGCTGCCTGTCGTACCTACTATTTTTTTAAATATTTCTCACCATAACCTCTAGTAATGTTTATATGCATTGGATGGTACTGTTGCCGTAGAACAACAAATTTTACAGCATAGGTCAGTGGTGATAAACCTGACACTGAAATGGGCCTGCACACTCGGGTACGGGCCACCAAACATTCCCCTCCCAGTGTTTCCAGTCTGCTGACTTTACCAAATATCATTCACAGCCAACACTGGAACCTACATTTCATGCTGGGGAAAGAAATTTCTATCTTAGGATGACGCCAGTGTGGGACGAGCTGCCAGTGGAATTGGCGGGTTCACTTGCAGCATTTATGAGAAGTTTGGATTGGTACATGGAAGGCAGAGGTATGGAGGACTATGGTCAGGTGCAGATATTTGGGATGAAGCAGTGAGCCAGGCTGGCACAGGCTAGATGGGCTGAAGGGCCTGTTTCTGTGCTGTAGTGCTCTATGACTCTATGCTTAAGGCTCCAAAGTATTTTGATGATCTTGTTTCACCACAGAAAATCTGAATGTGCAGCAGGCATCCATGTAGATAGTCAAAACTCCAACAGGATGTGATTGAGTGAAAACAAAACCATAGAACTGATTGTCAGACGACTCCTAACCTCTGCAGGAGGAAGAAGACATCCAGACCGTCTTGTCCAATGGACAGCTGAGGTCTGGGTCAAAGTCGCGAAGATACAGCAACAGTGACAGGACATGGCAAAGCGGATTTCAGTCACACGTAATGACATTACATATTGCAAATATGGAAATCTGAACTGAGAACAGAAAATGGAGGAACAACTGGTCAGCGGATCTGTGGGAAGAGAAATAATGAATGTCTTTCTATAATTTTATTTTGAGATACAGTGCAGAATTGGCCCTTTCAACCTTTGAGCTGCACTGCTCACCAACCCATCTATTGAGCGGAGGCGAATCACAGGGTAATTTACACTGACCAATTACCCTACTAACCGGGAGGACTTTGGACTGTGGGAGGAAACCAGAGCACCCGAAGGAAACCCATGTGCACACAGGAAGAATTTTCAAACTTTCATACAGAGGATGCTGGAATTGAACGCGGAACTGCAATGCCCTGTGCTGTAACAACGTTGCACTGACCGCTACACTACTGTGGCACCCCGAGTTGGAACTTTAGTCGGTCTGATAGCTTTACATGTACCTGTTATGCTTTATTTTTGAGTGAGATGGATGATAGAAAACTACAGCAATGAAACAGGCCCTTCAGCCCATCTGGTCTGTCCCATCTACCGCCACCTGGACCCTTGCCCATAGAGTGTTGGCAGAAGTTAAGAGACAAGACTGACAGTAGAAGAACAAAAGGCAAGGAACAGATTGGGGAAAGGTATCGGCAATGTCAAATGAGATGGATTGTTTCTCAGCATTCAGAGAAAAAGAGTAAAAGTTCTCAAAAAATCACAATCATACATTACTTTCCACGTAATATATATGGAAACACTTTGCTACCATGGGAGGCACGATTACGTAGCAGTTAGCACGACAATATTACAGCTCAGAGTGTCAGAGTTCGGAGTTCACTTCTAGCACAGTCTGTAAGGTCTTTGTAGCTTCTCCCTGTGACTACGTGGGTTTCCTCTGGGGGCTCTGGTTTCCTCCCACATTCCTGTAATTTGTCCTGTGATTAGGCTGGAGTTAAATCGGTGGGTTGCTGGGAGGTGCAGCTAGTTGGGCTGGAAGGGCCTGTTCCAGGCTCTATCTTCCAATTAATAAATGAAAATTCCACACTGATTTCCAACAATAATGAAGGGACAGCGATATAATCCCAATGAGGTGTTGTGTGTGAACTAGAACCGGCATAATATCACCTGCACCCAACTACACTGTTTTTCAACGTTTAAGAGGCCGTGAGTTTAGGAGATGCTGTCATTGACATTTTAGATTTAGACAAGATTCACACTGATTTATTTCATACAAGCGCATCAAAACATACAGTGACAAGTGACATTTGCGTTAACAACCTCCAAGCCCAAGGATGCGCAAGTGTCGCCACACGTGGCTGGCACATTCAGTCGATCAACACAAGCAATGACGACAATAACAACAGAACAAAGCAAGACTGCAAAAGCAAAACAAGCCCCTTTCCCACCTTCTCATACACAAAGATACAAAACTGTCGTGTGAATGATGCTTTAAAGTCAGCTCAGCAGGAGATTGTTCAAAGTAAAGTATTATTGCAAAGGAATTGCAGTACAAATGGTGCCCAAGAGTGACATCCAGCATAAATTACGCTAGAGTGCCCACATGGACTTCAGCTTGACGAGAATACAGATGATTTTAGGAAGCAATTGCTATGTACTTTTTAAGATGCCCCACTCTGCAGCCACAGTAAAGGCAATTTTCCAACATACCCAATATAAATTTGAGAAGCAGCACCTTATCTTCTGTCTGGACACCTTGCAGCTTTCCAGGCTCAATAATAAACCCCACAATTTCAGGGACCTAGCGTTCCCTGATTGCTTCAGAACTGAGAGGTACAGATTGGGTAAATGCAAGCAGGCTTTTTTCCCCCCACTGAGGTTGGGTGGGACTAGGTCATGGGTTAGGGGTGAAAGGTGAAAAGTTCAAGAGGGACATGAGGGACTTTTTTTCCCCTCAGAGGGTGGTGGGAGTCTGGAATGGGCTGCAAGCACAAGTGGTGTATGTGAGCTCAATTTCAGAATTTAAGGGAAGTTTGGACAGGTACATGCATGGTCTCCGGTGCAGGTTGATGGCACTAGGCAGTCTAAATGGTTCAACACGGACTAGATGGGCAGAAGGGCCTGATCCAGTGCTGTGCTTTTCTCTGATTCTAACCGTTCACTTCTGCTGTGAGTCTCCACCTGTGATAATAGGTCTGTTTTCCTCTCACTGCTAGCTCAACCTCACCTGTCGGTCAAGCCTTACACTGCCCGACCTGCTGAGTTCCTCCAGCTTGTTGTACGTGTTGCTTTGACCCCAGCGTCTGCAGTGTACTTTGTGCTTACACCATTTTAGGCTCCTTTTGTTATATTTTCAGTCTCCGATTGCTCCCATTTACCCACCGACATTCTCTTTCCCATTTCTGATGGCAAGTCTTCAATGTGAAACCCTAACACCAATTCCCTTGCAACAGTGTTAACGGTTACATTAAACACAGATCCCTCCCATTCTACTGAGTGTGACCTGCATTTTTATTTTAATTTCGGGTTCCTGCAGTTTCACGATTTAGTACAATTAAAGTTGTGTTTCTTAATCATCTTTGCTCTCGTTATTAAACAATCGAAATGAGCTGAAAGGCCATTTCACTGAACATCGCCGATTGTCCAATCAGGAAACAAAGAAAATGTCCCTGTCCTAGTTGTTGTTGTGGTAAAGCCATTGTCTTGTGGGGAAGATATAGGAAATAAAGTCTTCTGAGGTTGCTCCAGCTTTCAATAAGGTTATGGCTGATTTATTTTCTGTTCAGACTCCATCGTTTTTATAATTTTATCAGTCCTACACTTGAATTATTCTCAATGGTAGTCCATCTGCTGCCCTCTGGGACAAAAAAATTCCAAGGGTTGACATCCCTCTGAGTTAGGGGTTCCCAACCTGGGGTCCACGGACCCCTTAGATAATGGCTTGGGATCAATGGCATAAAAAACGCTGGGAACCCCTGCTCTGAGTGAAGAAATTTCCCGAAATCCCCGTCTTAAGCAGCTGACTTTAAATTTATGACACTGCCCGCCAGCTCTGTGTTTCCAGGCTCCCAGCATCCGCCTATCAATTCCTCTCAGATCCAGATTAATCCCTAGAGGGATCAGGTCAGACAGCATCTCTGGAGAGGATTAAGCAGTTGAGGTTTCAGGCCAAGGCCCCTCATCAGGTGGTGAAATCAGTTCTGAACGCCATTAGCTTACTTTTATCATTTACATGATTTGTTTTTTTTTTCGCTGCACACTGGGTGTTCGACAGACTTCAATCTTGTTTTAAATGGGTTCTACTGCGTTTCTTTGTTTTGTGGCTGTGTATAAGGAGACGAATCTCAAGCTGTATATAGTATACATACTTTGATAATAAATCTACTTTGAACTTTGATAATCCCTCTCAGAATTTTGCATGCTCATTGAGACCACCGTTCATTCTCCTGAACTCAGTGAGGTGGTTATGACAGTCTTATCATTTTCTCCTCAATGGACATGCTCCTGAAGCCTCGAACCCATACAATGAGACCACTGCCTCAAAGGTATGTGTACCTCCCCTTGAAGAGGATGTGGCATGGCAAGGGTTAACATAATGCCCGGGCAAGGACAGATTGTACATAGGGTGAAGACTGCCAAGGCGAGAAAGGACTTTGAAGAGCATCGTTTCCCTTTGCACAGCGGGAGGGTCAGAGCAATTTCACTTATGGAGATGAGATAGGAATGTAACAGAACACACACCAACTACGGGACAATTACTTCACTAACTTCAAAGTATCATCAATTGTTATCTTGTAGTTTCACTTGTATTGTGAATGGTGACTGATCTTGCAAATAAGGAATTCAAACATACACAGCTTACCAAATGGTCAATATTCATAACTTCTAGTTAATTCTGCATTAAAAAAGGCATTTCTCTGTTCAGACTTCAGAATAGTGTGGTGACGGGGGCCACACTGTCTTCCTTGTGCACAAGTAAAATAAAGTATGTTTGGAGGATGAGTGCAGGAATCAGCGTCCAGTTAATCAGTGACGTCTTCATGCTTGGAGACAAAAATTACACACAATACTCCAGCCAGTCTTGTAGGCTAGCTAATGGTCAGTGTTTAGAGGCAGGGCAAACAACAAAACTTCCAGGAATATTGCACCTCTAATTGTCAAGTCCTGTTAAAAGAATCACAAGCTCTTCGTTCGAAAATTAATTGATCTTCCAAAAATCTGCTTTGAGGAAACAGAACAAGTTCTTCCCCACAAAATAATTGTTATAAACAACGCCTGCTGGTTAGTTATCTCGCTCTCATCTTTGACAAACGTTGCGCCTACAAGACAGTCCCTTGCAAAATGGCACTTGCATTGTTGACCACGTCCACCAACCCCCTCTCTCCCCGGCAAAACTTCACTCTAAACTTCCCCTTGTTGCTTGAAACCACAGAAAAAAAAGACATGTAACTACCGGGAAATCATGATTCTAAGAAGCAATATCTTGCTTCAAGAGGTCGAAACCTAAAACCTCCAGCTTCCTGTGTTGCTGAGTTTTGCAGACTGCTTTACAACACTAATGTGGATGTGTGGTTGAGGCCTGATGACATGTAATCTATATATATATATATATATTAATCATTCAGATGTAGTAAACAAGGGGATTTGTTCACAATGAGGCAGAAAGGAGCTGCACCAACCTTCATTCCTTCATCTGCATTAACTTTGCTTCCTGATACCAAAGTAATTGTAAAAGGCTTATCCAGGTCCCAGAGACTGATGCTTGACTGCTGAAATAGAAAAGGAAATCGCCACGTCAGTTCACATGCCCTCTGTCAATAATGGGTGAGCAGAGCTGGTGATTTACTGAGACTAACAGAAGCAACTAATCATTTGAATGATCATACATACATGTTCTTACTACATACGTGCACACGCGCACAGATATACACTTAGTGGCCACTTTATTAGGTACACCTAATACCTAAAAGGTATTATAGGCAATCGTTAGTCTCGTGAGACCATGGATTTGCTCCTTGGAAGGTTTTTCCAGGGCGCAGGCCTGGGCAGGGTTGTATGGGAGACCGGCAGTTGCCCAAGCTGCAAGTCTCCCCTCTCCACGCCACTGATGTTGTCTAAGGGAAGGGCACTAGGACCCATGCAGCTTGGCACTGGTTACGTCGCAGAGCAATGTGTTGTTAAGCGCCTTGCTCAAGGACACAAACACGCTGCCTCAGCTGAGGCTCGAACCAGTGACCCTTCAGATCACTAGACCAATGCCTTATCCACTAGGCCACGCACCAACACCTAAAAGGTATTATTACTTGTAATAAGTATATTATATATAATGTATAATTATGCTTGGAAATACAAATGTCTAATCAGCCAATCATATGGCAGCAACTCAATGAATAAAAACATGCAGACACGGTCAAGAGGTTCGGTTGTTTTTCAGACCCAAACATCGGGATGGGGAAGAAATGTGATCTAAGTGACTTTGACTGTGGAATGACAATTGGAGCCAGATAGGGTGATTTGAGTATCTCAGAAACTGCTCATCTCCTGGGATTTTTACACATAAGAGTTTACAGAGAATGGTGTGAAAAACAAAAACAAAATCCAGTAATTGGCAGTTCTATGGGCAAAAACATCTTGTTAATGAAAGAGGTCAGAAAATAACTGGTTCAAGCTGACAGGAAAGTGATACGAACTCAAGTAACCATACATTACAACAGTGGTGTGCAAAAGAGCATCTCTGAATGCACAACATGTCGAACTTTGAAGTGGATGGGCTACAGCAGCAGAAAACCACAAACATCCAGAAATACACTCGGTGGCCACTTTGTTAAGATAGCTCCTGTACTTAATAAAGTTGCCACTGGGTGTATGCTTGTTCACACTTTCAGATTCTCTGAGAGTAGTGATCTCAGCCCAGTACATCTGGGGCCCATCCCTCCCCACCATCAGCAGCTCGTTAGGCCGGCCATGCTGTACCTCTAGATTAAAAAAAAAGTTAATTCATACAAAGTAGGGACTAAGTTGGCTTCAGTGCAGAAAAAATGCACTGGACTCATCATAACACATTTAGAAAAATAACACTGAAGAACAAGAATAGAACAGGAAATAAAAATAAGCCAAAATGCTGGAAATCTGAAACAACCCTTGACACGCAGTGCATGACCCTAAACATCAACTGTTTTTGTCTCCACAGGCACTGATATGGTCATCTTGCTGGGCATTTCCTTTGGCTCTCTGTGTGCAACTTCAACATGGTTCTTCACTTGCACTCTCATTCTAACTTCCCTCATTAATCTATCAAATACATAACTTCATCGATAGTCCATCTCCATGACAACCTGAGCCTCAGCTTATCAGAGATATTCAGTTTGCCCTGTCCAGCTGTCTGGGTATCTTAAAATTAACTCATGTTATTAGTATTATTTATTTACTTATTTATTATTAATACTTGCACAGTTTGACTTTTGCACTTTGGCTGTGTCAGTCTTTGTGTGCAGTTTTTCATTGATGTTATTATATTTCTCTGTTCTATTGTAAATGCCTGCAAGAAAATGAACCTCAGGGTTGTGCATGGTGACATATATGTACTTTGATAATAAATTTACTTTGAACTTTTAAACTCCCTTTCAGTTCTGCTGAAGGGTTCACAATCTGAAATCTTCTCAATCTCTCTCTCTCAAACACACACACACACACACACCCCCCCCCACCCCACACTTCTAAACTCTAGGAGAGGGATCATGACTGAGAATGAAGGGTCTCGGTCTGAAACATTTATTCCATCGCATAGATGCAGCCTGACCTGCTAAGTTCCTCCAACATTTTGTGTGTGTTGCTCAAGATTTCCAGCATCTGCAGAACCTCTTGTGTTTCTGAGTTCCTCTGAGTTCAGGGCAATGAAGAGAATATCCAGGACATCAGATACCCTGATTGCCTCCTGCCTGTGGTGCCCCTCCTCCTTCCCTTTCACCCAAGTCCACAGTCCTCTCCGATCATATTCCGTTTTCAGCCCTTTACTTCTTCAGCATATCACCTCCTGGCTTCTACCTTCATACCCCTCCCCCACCCACCCATCTTCCCCCCCGCCTGGTTTTACCTATCACTGGCCAGCTTGTGCTCCTTCCCCTCCTTCCAATTTTTAAATTTTGTCTTCTTCCCCCTTCCTTTCCAGTCTCGATGAAGGATCTACACTTGAAATCTCAACTGTTTATTTTCCTCTATAGACGTTGCCCGACCTGCTGAGTTCCTCCAGCATTGTGTCTGTGTTGCTCTGGATTTCCAGTACTGCAGAATCTCCTGTGTTTCTGATAGATTCTGACAGCTTGTGACCCCAAAGGCCTCAGGTAATTTAAAAAACAATTATTGTCAAATGTTCTGAGGTACAGTGAAAATCTTGCCTTGTATATCATCCATAGAGATCACTTCATTACAACAGTGGATTGATTTAATGTACTGTGTAAAGGTCTGTGCCACATACTGTAGGTATAGCTGGTGTGCCCAAGACTTTTGCACAGTACTGTAGTCATATGATGTATTGCATTAAACCCAATTCTGCTAAGGGTCACCCTCGGTCCTGGCACTTCTCCTCTGCCACCTGTCCCATACCCCTGAAGTACGAGGGAACCCAATAACACAGACAGACAGACATACTTTATTGATCCCGAGGGAAATTGGGTTTCGTTACAGCCGCACCAACCAAGAATAGTGCAGAAATATAGCAATATAAAACCACAAATAATTAAATAATAATAAGTTAATCATTCCAAGTGGAAATAAGTCCAGGACCAGCCTATTGGCTCAGGGTGTCTGACACTCCGAGGGAGGAGTTGTAAAGTTTGATGGCCACAGGCAGGAATGATTTCCTATGACGCTCAGTGTTACATCTCGGTGGAATGAGTCTCTGGCTGAATGTACTCCTGTGCCTAACCAGTGCAATATGGAATGGATGGGAGTCATTGTCCAAGATGGCATGTAACTTGGACAGCATCCTCTTTTCAGACACCACTGTCAGAGAGACAATGCAGAACATAGTGTTACAGTTACAGAGAAACTGCAATGCAGCTGGACAGTGAGGTGCAAGGGCCATACCAAGGTAGATTGTGAGGGCAAGGATCTATCTGATATACTGAGGGACTATTCCATGGTCCTACTATAGTGAGATTGAAGCTGGTGATATTTGCTTTCAGGCTGATTAGGGGTGGGGAGGGGGAGGAAGAGAGAATGTTCAAGGTGGGTGGGGTCTTTGATTATGTTGGCTGCTGGAAACTCCAATGCCTTTGAATAGCAAACCCTACAAAAGGCAGTGGATTTGACCCAGTGGGTAAAGTCCTCCCAACTGTTGAATGAATCTACATGAAACACTGTTGTAGGAAAGCAGCATCCTTCCGCAAAGATCCTCACCACCCAGATCAGGCTGCCGCCAGATAGAAGGTACACGTAACTCCGGACTTGCACCACCAGATCCAAGATCTTCATCTCATTATCTCATGGTCTTGTTATTTACTGCAAATTATTTATATTTGCAATTGTATAGTTTGTTGTCTTCTGTACTCTTGTTGATCTTTCATTGATCCTGTTATAGTTACTCTTCTATAAAGTTCCTGAGTAAGCCCACAGGAAAACGAATCTCAGGGTTGTATATGGTGACGTATATATTTTTGATAGTAAAATTTACTTTGAACTTTGCAGTGGGAAACATAGGCAGAGGCCACAGAAGGGAGGGCTAGTTTCCTCGATGTGTCCACCACTCTCTGCAGTTTCTTGCTGTCGTGAGCAGAGCAGTTGCAACTTGATGCATCTGCATAGGATTGAATTGCATTGAATTGACTTTATAACTTACATCCCTCATATACACGAGGAGTAAAAATCTTTACGTTGCGTCTCCGTGTAAATGTGCAATGTGCAATTCATAGTAATTTATAATAAACAGTACGTACAACAGGATGGTTAGTAGAAATACAATTGTGTCAGCATGAATTAAGCAGTCTGGTGGCCTGGTGGAAGAAGCTGTCCAGGAGCCTGTTGGTTCTTTCTATGGTGCATTGACAAGAACTTGGACATGCCAAATGACCCAGTCTAATCAGAAATTGTTATCAGACTATTGAACACCCCCCTCCGCCCCCGAGTACAAAATGGACTCTTGATCTCAATCTTCACTTTAAATATACCCAATGGCTCGGCCTTCACAGCAATGAGTTCCACACGTTCACCATCCTCTAGGTAGATGTCTAGAAAACTTGCAAATATGACGATGGGACAGTAAGAGCCAAGTTGTAGGGAAAGGGTGAACAGGTTAGGACTTTATTCCCTGCAACATAGGAGAACGAATGGAGATTTGATAGAGGTACTATCAAATTGAGGTACTATTTGATACTGTGCTGAAGTTTGAGGCATGTATATATAGCTAGGGTGCCTCTGGCTTTTAAACAGTACTGTGTTTATCAGTGTGGAGTTGATAGCGAGTCTGCAAACCTGGCAGGAGCAAAACACGTTGGGAGTGGCGAGGGTGGAGTGCCACAAGAGGGGTGTGGGACAGGTGGCAGAGAAGGAGTGCCAGGGGTGGGGGTGACGCAGGTGCAGACACACCCAGCCCTGAGACACCAGGCAAGGTCATTTGATTACAAACAATTGGTTTACTAATCATTACAGAATGTCTCCCTGGTGCTTCCTGCTCCCTCCCCTCTCCTTTCCCCTTTTCGCAACCATGATTCCCCTCTCCTTGCCCCCTTCCCACTCTCAGTCCACATGGAGACCTGTGTCAGAATCAGGTTCATCACCACTCACATATGTCATGAAATTTTTTATTTCTGTAGCTGCAGCAATGAAGTGCCAGACACAAAATTACTACAGTACTGTACTGTGCAAAACTCTTAGGCACCCTAGCTATACATATGTGCCTAAGACTTTTGCACAGTACTCTTTATAAAATTATTAGGGGTACAGCTTGAGTGAACGCATGCAAGCATTTTCCTCTCAGATAAGACTAGAACTAGAGGTTATAGGTTAAGAGTGAAAAGTTAAATATTTAACGGGAACCTGCAGGAAACTTCTCCACCGGGGGGGCGGGGGGGGGGTGGTGTGAGTGTAAATGTGTGCTTGAAGACTAGGATGGTGTCGCTGGGCCGAAAGGCCTCTTCCTGTGCTGAGGGACGAGTCCTGTCTGACAAATGCTGCTCTATCCTGATGAAGGACCTTGGCCCAAATCGTCAAATCTTTGTTCCTTTCCATTGATGCTGCCTGACTGGCTGAGTTCACCCAGCACTTTGCGTGTGCGTTACTCTAAATGCCCCACTTCTAACTTGCCCTCAGCCGACACATCAGCCCCACTTCTGCGGCACAAGTGGATAGATCAGGATGAGTGGGGCGTGCTGACCGAGCTCAGCTCAGTTTGCCTGCAACCACCCCCACGACTCTGTTGCGGGGAAACAGATCACATGCCAATTCCAATCCTCTGGAAGGTCATCGACAACAGAGCATGTGATACCTCTACTCTAAACCTTGTAAGATTCCAAGGGGCTCCAACAGCAGAGCTTTGTGGTGTTTACAACTGGTTTTAGGCCTCTGCACAATAGTGATATTGTAATGCGGTATTATAAAACATGCTGTGAAGGAACAAAGAGAACTGCTACTAAAGAAAGCAGTCAGAAAAGAGTATGTCAGATCGGAATTGTTCACAATCATGTGCCGAGACTTCCACACACATTCATACACTCGCAGATTTAACATCACGAGTGAATCTGCAGATGCTGGAAATAAATAAAAACACAAAATGCTGGCAGAACTCAGCAGGCCAGACAGCTTCTATGGGAGGAGGTAGTGACCACGGAAGGGTTTCGGCCCGAAACGTCATCACTACCTCCTCCCATAGATGCTGTCTGGCCTGCTGAGTTCTGCCAGCATTGTGTGTTTCGCAGATTTAACATGTTGGTTTTTTATTTATTTATTGAGATACAGCATGGAAAATCCTATCAAGCCATGCCGCCCAGCAACTAATCGCAGGGCAATTTACAACGACCAATTAACCAGTCGGTCTTTGCACTGTGAGAGGAAACCGGAGCACGTGGAGGAAACCCACATGGTCACGGGGAGAACGGACAAACTCCTTACAGACAGTGATGGGAATTGAACCCGGGTCGCTGGTACTGTTGTGCTAACCACTACGCTACCGTGCTGCCCTACACGCATGCTCACAAGGAGATTTTATAAAGTATTGGTCAGACTGCACTTGGGGAATTGGTCCCATATCTAAAAATGGATCTGCCAGCTTTAGAGAGGGTGCAGAGAAGATTTAAGAGAATGGGAATGAAACAGTTAATGTATGAGGAGAATTTGATGGCTCTGGACCCGTACACACTGGAGTTTAAAAGAATGAGGGGAATATCATTGAAATCTCTCGAATATTGAATATAGAGTGGATGTGGAAAAGATGTTTCCTGCAGAAGGGGAGTCTAGGACCAGAGGACACAGCCTCAGAATATAAGGATGTCTCTTTAGAATAAAGACGAGTAGGACTTTCTTTAGCCAGAGAGTGGGGAATATGTGGAATTTATTGCCAAGTCATTGGCTACGTTTAAAGCAGAGGTTGATAGGTTCTTGATTGGTCAGAGCGTCAAAAATTATAAGGAGAAGGCAGGAGACTGGGATTGAGAGGGATAATAAATTAGCCATAATGCTATGGTAGACCAGACTTGATCAGTCAAATAGCTTAATTCTGATCCTATGTCTTATTGCCTTATGGTCAAGCACATATAAATGCAGACACCCATACCTGTACCTGCATTTATCAATGTTTACAAACACACACACCCTTCAACAAAGATGACCTATTAAGCCATTCAACCAAACACGGCATAAGATCTCAGCTACATTCAGTTTGAGTTAAAAATATTCATCCACTCCATGGTGGTAATGTTACAGCTCTACAAAATTCTGGTTAGACCACTTGGAGTATTGTGTTCAGTTCTGGTCGCCTCTTTATAGGAAGGACATGGAAGTTTTAGAGAGGATGCAGAGGAGATTTGCAGGATGCTGCCTGGATTAGGGAGCACATCTTAAGAGGACAGGTTGAGAGAGTTAGGGTTTTTCTCTTTGGAGCGAAGGAGGAGGTGACCTAATAGAGGTGTAGAAGATGATAAAAGGCATAGATCGAGTGGACAGCCAGAGACTTTTTCCCAGGGAGGAAATGGCACATATGAAGGGAGCATAACTTTAAGGTGTTTCGAGCAAAGTTTAACAGGGGAAGTCAGAGGTAAGTTTTTTTTACACAGGAAGTGATGCGTGCATGGAACACACTGCCAGAGGCAGTGGTAGAGGCAGGTACATTAGGGACATTTAAGAGACTCGTAGGTAGGCAGATGGATGAAAGAAAAATGTAGAAGGGAAGGGTTAAATTGATCTTAGAGTAGGTTAAAGGTCAGCACAACATTGTGGGCTGAGGGGCATGTGCCGATCTGTACTGTCCTATGCTCCATGGTGAGTCCTTTTTAACTTGCCCACTATCTTTTGCTCTCAATCTTCCTCCCTCCCATCTTCCTCAACTGAAGGAAAGTTGGTTGCTCATTGAGGATCAATGCTTTAAGTGCCATCTGTTCCCAACATCAGGCTATGGAGAAGATTTTCCTATAATAGGTGAATCTGGGACCAGAAGGCACAGCCTCAGAATACAAGGATATCCCTTTAGAACAGAGATGAGGAGAAATTTCTTTAGCCAGGGGGTGGTGAATCTTGGAATTTATCTCCACTGATGGTTCTGGAGGCCAAATCATTGGGTATATTTAAAGCAGAGGTTGACGGTTCTTGATTAATAAGGCAGGAGAAGGGGGTTGAGTGGGATAGTAAAACAGGCATGATAAGATGTGGAGCAGATATGATGGGCTGAGTGGCTAATTCTGCTCTGTTGTCTTACAGCCTATTGAAGGAAACACCAAGATTTTGGCTGCTGAGGTGGTTACTCTGATCTGATGAAAGCCGACCAATAACGGATGAAATCAAGAAATCCTGCAGATGCTGGAAACTTTGAGCAATACACACACACACACACTCACACAAACACACACACACACACACACACTCACAGACACACACACACACACTCACAGACACACACACACACACAAACACACACAGACACACACACACACTCACAAACACACACACACACACACACACACACACACACACACACAAACACACACACTCACAGACACACACACACACACTCACACAAACACACACACACACTCACAGACACACACACACACACACACACACACACACTCACACAAACACACACAGGTCCTAACTGTCAACAGGTCCTAATGAAGGGTCTCGGCTGTTTGTAAGGAGCATTGTACATTTTCCCTATGACTGTGTGGGTTTCCTCTGGGTGCTTTGGTTACCTCCATAATCTAGTTAGTAGGTTAATTGTTTATTGAAAATTGTTCCGTGATTAGGCTAGGGTTAAATCGGGGATGGCTGGGCAGCTTGAAGGGCCGGAAGGGCCTAATCTGTGTTGTATTCAATAAAAAAAAGGTGTTGACTGTTTTCTACCCCTCTGCAGATGCTGCCTGGCGTGTTAAGTTCCTCCAGAATTGTGTGTGTGTGTTGTTCAATAAAGTGTGAACTAAGGAGCTCCACGCAACTCTGGCACTTGAAGAAAGCTTTGCTGCTTGAACCACAGGGCCGTCTTCACCTCTTTCCATGATCAAACTAACTAAAGGAGCAACAAGCGGACACCAATGGCAGGGCGCACGAGACTTCAGATGTGAATTCTATTAATTGGGGCTCAGAGCAGAGGTTAGGCTGGTGCATTGAAGTTCTGCCATAGGCACCATGTTTTAGATTAGCATCTTAAACATTATTAACCGCACATTACAGAGACACTAAAGAGAAGCTCACTGTCTATTTATAACTCTGAATGATAGAATACACCAGGATTGCTGTGTATTAAGCTGCATCAATACATTGTAAAAGTCCCCAATGTATTTCACTACATCTTGAACTCTAGGTGACTGATCACCTCAATAACATACTTCCTGCAAGCTTTGCCTTGTTTACCACAGTGTAACCTCCAATATGCATTAAAATATTTTTAATTCATTGCTAATCTGCAATTTTCCTTTTTTTAATCATTTGCAACTCACTTCTACTTTCCACTTGGAAACGAAATATTTGCTCTTTTTCACTAAACCTGCAGAGTTATTGAACACAACAGCATAGAAACAGGCCTTTTGGCCCATCTAATCCATGCCAAACTATTATTCTACCTAATTCAATCGACCTGTACCCAGACTATAGTCCTTTGTACTGCTCTCATCCACATAGCTATACAAATTTCTCTTAAATGTTGAAATTGAACCCTCATCCATCACTTCCACTGGGAGTTTATTTGACACTCTCACCGCCGTCTGAATGAATAAGTTTTCCCTCATGTTTCCCTTAAACATTTCACCTTTCACCCTTAACCCATGACCTCTAGTTCTAGTCTCACCCAACTTCAGTGGAAAAAGCCTGCTTGCATTTACCTTGTAAATACCATTCATCAATTTATATACCTCTATCAAATCTCCCCTTATTCCCCTACACTCTAGGAAAATAAAGTCCTAACCATTGAACCTTTCCCAATAACTCCGGTCCTCAAGTCCTGGCACCAACCCTGTAAATTTTCTCCATATTCTTACAACCTTATTGATATCTCTCCTGCAGATAGTTGACCAAAACTGCACACAGTACTGCAAACAAGAGAAAATCTGGAGATGCTGGAAATCCAAGCAACACGTACAAAATGCTGGAGGAACTCAGTAGGCCAGGCAGCATCTGTGGAAAAAAGGACGGCCGAAGTTTCGTGCCGAGACCCTTCGGCAGAGCTGGAGAAAATCCTGTTTTTGTTCTCCAGTCCTGCTGAAGGGTCTCGGCCCAAAACGTCGACAGTACTTTTTTTCCATAGATGCAGCCTGGCCTGCTGAGTTCCTCCAGCATTTTGTGGGTGTCACAGTACTCCAAAATAGGCTCAGCAACATCTAATACAACTTCAATGCAACATCTCAACTTCTGTACTCAATGTTATGTTTTGTAACTCCAAAACATAAAGCTAATCAAAATAAAAACAAGGGAGTCTGGCATGTGAGTCTAACTTTGTTTTTACTTTAAGCGAGGCGCAAATGTTGGCATGCGGCATTTATGTATTTCTACAGATAACCCGTAATGCATTACGTAAACAACAAAGAATGCTTAATCAAACAATATATTTACAATATTACTCAAATATTACTGAAAAATTTTACACCCAACACTCAACACATTGATTTATTGCCAATGTTTCAAAAGCTCTCTTTACGACCCTAACTACCTGTGAGACCACTTTCAATGAATTATGGATCTCTGGAAATTATTATAAATACAAATCCAGGTGGAAATTCGAAGCAGAACCCAAGAATAAAGGGCAGCTGTGGTCCAAGCACGTTTGGCTTGTTTATATCCGTCCTGGTACTAGATTCGTTTCTGTTGGCTTCAGGCCATTAATTTTGACTGGTTGAAGTTTCTGGTGTTTAGTCAGTAACTGTAATAATGCACAGACATCTGGAAGCCATATAAAATGATGCACACAAGAGATCCTAAGGACACTGGAAATCCAGAGTAACACACACACAAAATGCTCGAGGAACTCAGCAGGTCAGGCAGCATCTACGGAGAGGAATAAAGAGTCGACCTTTCGGGCCAAAACCCTTCATCTGAAGTGTTAACACATCAGATAAGATGTTTTATCAAGTAAATACCATTCAGATAAAAAGATCTGTTACATATCTGGGCATTAAGTTAGCAAAGGATGAAGCAATGCATATAGGAATAGGATAAGCAAATTTAATTAGGATTATTTGCTCATTGTTAGGCCTGGTTAAGCTGACTGTGTGCATGTTGATTGCACAACTTTTTTACACAGTAATAATAACAGTAATTATAATGTGTCATTTCTTCAATAATGCACAAGTGATGTCATTTCTTCTGTTAATTAGAGAGGTTTATTAGAACCACACGTTCTCTGCGTGTGTATAGGAGTGAGATTGATTTGCTGCATGATAACAACCTTGCACTCAGTCAGTAAGACCAAGGAATTGATTGTGGACTTCAGGAAGGGAAAGTTGGGAGATCACACACTAGTCCTAGTTAAGGCGTCAGTCGGGGAAAGGGTGAGCAGCTTCACGTTCCTGGGTGTCAACATCTCAAAGGATCTATCCAGGGCACATCACAATGTTGCATTTATGAAGAAGGCACACCATGCCAGAGGCTCTTCTTCATAAGGAGTTTGAAGAGATGCGTTACGTTAGCAAAGCCTCTAGCAGGTTTGTACAGATATATCGTGGGGAGTATTCTGACTTGTTTGCATCACCAGCTGGTATGTAGGGACCAATGCACAGAATCAGAAAAAACTGCAGAGAATTGTAGACTCAAACCAGCTCTGTCACAGTTATCGAGGGCATCTTCAAACAGTGGTGACTCAACACGTCACCACCCATCAAGGTCCCTCACCATCTGGGACATGGCCTATGCAGGTTACTGCAATCGTGGGGGTGGTACAGGAACCTGAAGGCACACATTCAGTGTTTTCAGAACAAAATTTTTCCCTCAGAACAGTACACGAACCCATAAACTACCTTGTTATTTAACTTTTACACTGCAACGTCTAGCAATTTTACTTCTTGTCTTGGACAGTATTGCTGTCACAAAAATACAAATTTCTCGACGTATGTCAGTGATAATCTACCTGATTCTGACAGCAGCTGAGAGAATGCACCATGCTTACCTTTTTAATGGGAAGTGGTGGTGGCTTGGAAAGTGTCCGGCTCTTTGTGATCTGCCCGATGCCAGTGTTTTGTTCATCTTGGTAGGTCTTTATTGTGGAGCTATGGACCATTGTCAGGTGTGGTGTTAGGTTATTGGACATACAATGACAGATGTACTGGAGAAAGAAAAACAACAAAGGTAATTTTCGCCGGTGTCTCAGTAAATTATATCACAGTCAAAGTGCCTTTGCTCCTTACCTCTCTCAATCGATACAACTTAGAGCTCAAGGAAAGTACACGAGCATCTTTACTTTCTTTGGAAGATCAGGAGGCTTGGTATGCCACTGAATACCCTAACAAACTTCTACAGATATGTAGGGAGCCACGATACTGTAGCAGTTAGCGCAATGCCATTACAGCTCAGGGTGTTGGAGCATGGAGTTCAGAGTTCAATTAATCCACTATCCGTAAGGAGTTTGTACATTCTCCCTGTGACCGTTTGGGTTTCCTCTGGGTGCTTCAGTTTCTTCCCACAGTTCAAAGATGTACTGGTCAGTAGGTTAATTGCTCTTTGTAAATTGTTTTGTGGTTAGGCAAGTGTTAAATAGGTGGGTTGCTAGGCAGCATTGCTCATTGAGATTGGGTTGCTCATTGAGCCAGAGGAGCCTGTTCTGCGCTGTATTTCTAAATAAACAAATACAGTAAATAGATGTACCGTCTAAAATATCCAGACTGTTGGCATCATGGTCTCGTACAACAATCTAAATGTGCAGGAACGTGAGAAGCTGCAGAGAGTAGTGGACTCAACTTAATACATCACGGGCACATCGCTCCTCACCATGGTAGTGTCAATAGGAGACACTTCATCAACCTTCCGGCCCAAAACATCTTCACACAGCTCTCACTGGGCAGCAGTACAAAAGCCAAAAACTACCAAGTTCAAGAACAAGTACTTCGCTTCAAACATCTGAACCTTGAATCAGCTGGCACAACCCTAATCAGTGCAGCAACACTATGGCCAGTGTGATCATTTTGCACTAAAATATATTGTTTTCCCCCTTCTAATTGTACTCTTGCTTGTAAAAATTGTGTGTAATTTATCTTCAATTTACATTGTGAATGCAGCCTGTGGTGCAACCACAAGTAGATTTTTCATTACGCCTGTGCAAATGACAGAAGAATCGACTTTGACAAATAAGAAACACTAGTCATGGTAAGAGTTGAAATAAAATGCTATAGATACTCAGCAGGTCAGGCAGCAACTGTGAAGAGAAGGACAATTAATGTCCTAAGCCAAAATAAAAAATACTTCATTGATGCTTAGCCTGAAACATTAACCCTGCTTCTTCAGATGGCTGCCTCTCCTGTCAAAGACTCTCAACAGTATCCCTTTTCTCTTTGAGGCTGGTAGTACGTGCTTTCAGGTTTTTGTATCTCCAGCCTGTTGTGAGAGGGGAGAAGAGAGAATGTCTGGGCTGGGAAGGGTCTTTTGGGTTTGTTAGCAGCTTTACCGAGGCCTCGAGAAGTGCAGACAGAATCTATGGAGGGGAGGCTGGTTTCCACGATGTACTGAGCTGTGTACACAACTCTCTGCAATTTCTTGCAGAAGGAAAACCTACAGTGGGAGAGTGCTGGTGGTGAAAGGAATCAAAGTTTAGGGCAATCAATTCCGTTTGTAGACCTCCTTACATAGTCATCTTAGACTTGGTCAGGGTGACAGGAATTCATACAAAATGCTGGAGGAACTCAATAGGTCAGGCAGCATCTGTGGAAATGAACAAGCAGTTGGTGTTTTGGGCCGAGACTCTTCATCAGGACACAAGAAGGAGGACTCTCCTTCGCTTTCTCCCATAGTCCACTCTCAGATTCCTATCAGGTCTCAGCCCAAAACATCGACTGTTTATTCCTCTCCACAGATGCTGTCTAACCTGCTGAGTTCCTCCAGCATTTTGCACATGTTACTCTGGTCTTCCAGCAGCTGCAGAATCACTTGTGTTTACGACAACATTTCATTGCATCTTAGTCATCACCTGTTTGTGCCAGCTCTATCATAGCTTTCATTTAGTTAAATATTCATCATTCCAATTCAGATATCTGGAGCCTAATTAGATGTAAGGGAGAGAGGAGCAGGGCTGCTTGTTGCTTTCTGGCTTGTCCTCTCTAGGCATGCTATGTTGACACTGGGATGTGTGGGGACACTTGTGGGCTGCCCAGCACACCTGAGTGCATTGGTTGTTAACACAAATGATGCATTTCACCATACGTTTCAACGTATATGCGATAAATAAAACCGGAATCTGTGACAAATGTGAGATTTATTGCTAAAATGATAACAACGGGCTACAAGTTGGTGATCTTCCCACTACCACATGCAGGTTTGCAGATGGTGAAGGACAGTTGTCTGCCAACGTTAAACACTAATTGGCTGCCAGTTATATTCAACGTTCGTTTCCACTGTGAAGGTGAGTGTCAGCTGCGGCCAACGCCGGGGATCGCTGGAAAACAGTCTCTTCCCCATAACCTCCTGAGTCCAGGTATTTGCTGAACAACCCCACTGCGATAAAACCCAGATAATCCTCTCTCTTATGATTAGCAAGTCATGATGGTTCAGCTGGGAAAGTCATTGGCTGCAGTCTACCATCATTGCACGACTCGTATGTGTCCAGGTCAAAGATGCAGGCAGAAAAAATCACGGCGGACACTACCCACCCTGCAAACTGACTGCTCCAAAAGCTCCCCTCTGGGAAGTGCTGTAGGGGTAATAAAACTAAAAACCTTCATGCCATCTTAAAAGTTTCTTCCCTTGGACAGTGAATCTGGTCAACCATTCTAGTTAACCCCCACAGCCCCCTCTATCTATTACCCCATCACTGCACTGTAAACCACTTTTTACAATGCAGCTTACATTGTAAATATGTGATGGTATTTTTATGCACATTTTATCCGTACTTCTAACACATGGATTTCCTCCAGTTTCCTCCTATATCCCAAAGACATACGAGTTAGTAGGTTAATTGATCACAGGGGTGTAATTAGGCAGCAGGGCCAGCTATCATGATGTATCTCTAAATAAAAACAGAGAACATGCCAGCAATTCAGGAAAACGTAAACACCACACAGACTCAAACCTTACCTTAAATCGACCAAGTGGGTAGTTGCCGTAGATATATTCCTCTGTCCCATTGACCTGTAAAGTGTAATCTTCTGGGTCTTCAAATGATTTGTGCCGGAAAACAGTGGCTTTTTTCTTCATGGCCAGTTTCATCAGAAGAGCAGGAGGTGATTGGGAGGATATCTGGAAGCTGAAGCTCTCCTGGTGTCGAACAAGAGAGAAAAAAAATCGCAAGGTGAAATCCAGGTGCAAGATTTGAAAACTCTTTACCCAGGAAAATTGGCAGAACGTTCTCCAACAGGGAATAGTTGAGGCAATTGGCCTGGATGAATACCAGGGAAGACAGGTGAAAGGGTGAGGGAGAGTGGGAATGGTGGATTGGTTGGGTTGTAGAATAGGAGGCATTACCACAGCCTTGGTTAAACAGTTCAGACAGACTGCTTTAATATTATAGATTTAGGTGAAGAACATAGCTCACCATGGACTGTGTACAAGGACAAGTATTAAGCTCGATGGTTACTCCGAGGGAACAGTTTTATATAAACAAAGAATTTACTACCTAAGAAGTTCAGATGGTGAGATTTCTCCATCAAATCCACATGTTCCTGCTGTAATAATTAAATTGTTGAATTGCTAAAATATGAAAATGTGTGTTAGCTGATCACTGGGGTGCTACTGGAACGTGGTGGTCAGTGCGACACTATTACAGCTCAGGGCTTCCGAGTGCAGGGGTCAACTCTGATGTTTGTATGACCTCCCCACAGAATGCATGGGCTATCACCAGGCAGTCCGGTTTCCTCCCACAGTCCAAAGACGTACCAGTAGGTTTATTAGCTATTGTAAATCGTTCCGCGATCATGCTAGGCTTAAATTGGGGGTTGCTGGGTTGTGGGGTTCGAAGGGTGGGATGGCCCTATTCCACGCTGCATCTCTAAAATAAATAAATAAATGGAGATGTTGCTGAGGCTGCAGTTGGAATATTGTGGTCCAATCGGTCCCCTGCTCTGGGAAAGATTGCAGATTTTGTCCCTCCAAGCCGCACACTATTCTGACTTGAAAATGTGTTGTACTTCTTTCATTGTCCAACAAGGCGGCATGATAGCGAGGCGGTTAGCACGATCGCGTTACAGTGCCAGCGGCCACCACCTGCGCTTCGAGTCCTGCCGCTGTCTGCAAGGAGATTGTACGTTCTCCCCGTCACCCCGTTGAGATTCCTCTGGGTGCTCCAGTTTCCTCCCACACTCCAAAGATGTACGGTTAGTGTTAACGAGTTGTGGGCGTGCCGACAATTGCGGGCTGCCTGCACAATCCTGGGACTGTCGGCTTTAAAAATATTTAAATAATTCCAATGAGCAAGCTTCTGCTACACTCTGGGACAGAGAAACCCAAAGGTTCTCTGTGAGAAGATCCCACTCCATTCTGTTGGTGCCGGAAGTATGTTACGTCAATGTCAGCGGATCTCACCATTTAAAGTATCCAGTGTGGGGACAGAGTCAAAAAGCACAACTGTGAGATGGTTGGAACAGATACTGTACCCAGTTATAGCTTCACAGGTTTCTTGTAGGTGACGATAATTTGGCAGATCCATTATTGAACTGCACCAAGTCCAAGTCTATATATGTTTCATCAGCTGAACTCTCCCCAGGTTACTGTCAGCTCTGGGTTAAGCTCTCATTGAGGAAGGATAAATGTCACACATCAAAGAGAGTGATGACGTCTTAATTTAGAATTTTCAAAACCAAAATGGCAAACAGGTTAATTCAAGTACCTCTGTTCACTTAAAACAAATCTGTCAAGGAATCTTCCTGAGGCGTCTCTTGTGGATCTAACATGTGATAGATTAAAGACTGAGTGAGACATTAAGGTTTTCCCTTTGAATGTCAAAAGCTTGCGGAACTGTAGTGGTTAAAGGGTTAAAATCTCAGCACATTACTTTTGTTAACTATTAGTTTTCATAATCCTCCCCCGTGGCTTCATGAAATTTCTGACTGCATTGGAAACTATTTCAAAATTGGTGGCCGTCTAGACCTGTTCTCAGATGGCCACTCAGTGCTGGGACAAAGCAAGGCTCTCCTAAAAAGTCTGCATTGAGAGAGACAGAGTTGTAGAAGTTCCACCTCAATTCCTGTCTGGGCTGATTTCTAATCTAGTTCCCTTCAGCGCTAGAGTACTGAAGTGATCCATTGCTAGACCAGAGAGCTGGGTTGGAGGACATTAGATGTGAAATGGTATGGTTAACACAGAACATAAAACAGCACACGCCCTTCGGCTCACTATGCTGCACTGACCTTTTAACCTCCTTTATATTCAATCTAACCCCTTCCTCCTTCCAGTTTTCTTTCATCCATGTGCCTATCTAAGAGTCTCGTAAATGTCCCAAATGTATCAGCTTCTACCACCACTCCTGACAATATGTTCCACCCTCCCACCACTCTCTCTGTTAAAAAATGCTCTGACATCCCCTACACTTTTCTCCAATCACCTTAAAATTATGCCCCTGATACTAGCCATTTCCACCATGGGTAAAAGGCACTGTTTGTTAACTCTGTGTCTCTTTTCATCTTATACACCTCTATCAAGTCACCTCTCACCTTCCTTTACTCCAGAGAGAAAAGCCCTAACTCGCTCAACCAAAATTTGTACCCGCCAATCTTTTGAGATTCATGTAGTTGAACCCCCCAGGCCCTCATGAATTCACCCTATCTGTGCAACTCATGACCTTATATACCTCACCCCTCACCATCTCTGTTCCAAGGAATAAAATCCTGTCATCATACCCCTCCCTGTAACTTCTTTCCTGCACTCTGCCCAGTTTATTACCATCATTCCCAGAGAAGGGTGATCAAAACTGTACACAATATTCCAAGTGTGGCCTCACCAACATCTTGTGTAGACACACCATGATCTCCGAACTTTTCTCAATGCTCTAATTGACTGACTGTTCTACAATATGGAATCCAGCTTCTTGGTTTTGGTGTCAAATTCTCAATTAACGTCGATGTCACCCCATTATTGGAAAGATATCCAGACTTTAGAATCAGAGTCAGTTTTAATATCACTGGCATATATCTGAAATTTGTTAACTTTTTGGCAGGAGTACAATTAAATAAATGAAAAATAAATATAGAGGGGAAAAAAACTGAGTTAAAGTATGTATACTGTATGTCTATTAAATAGTTAAGTTAAAATCAGTCATGCAAAATAAAAGTAGTGAGGTAGTTTTCATGCGTTCAATATCCAGGTAGGAATCAGATGGCAGAGGGGAAGAAGCTTCCTGAATCGTTGAGTGTGTGGTTTCAGGCTCCTGTACCTCCTCCCTGATGGCAGAGGGGAAGAAGCTGTTCCTGAATCACTGAGTGTGTGTCTTCAGGCTCCTGTACCTCCTCCCTGATGGCAGAGGGAAAGAAGCTGTTCCTGAATCGCTGAGTGTGTGGTTTCAGGCTCCTGTACCTCCTCCCTGATGGCAGAGGGGAAGAAGCTGTTCCTGAATCGCTGAGTGTGTGGTTTCAGGCTCCTGTACCTCCTCCCTGATGGCAGAGGGAAAGAAGCTGTTCCTGAATCATTGAGTGTGTGGTTTCAGGCTTCTGTACCTCCTCCCTGATGGTAACATTATGAAGAGGGCATGTCCTAAGTGGCGAGGATCCTTAATGATGGACGCTCCCTTCCTAACGTGCTGCTCCTTGAAGATGTCTTGGATACGACAGAGGCTAGTACCCATGATGGAGCTGAGTAACTTTACAAGTTCCTGCAACTTACTTCGGTCTTGTGCAGTGGCCCCCGCCCAGCACCAGGTGGTATGCAGCCAGACAGAATGCTCTCCATGGTATATTTGTAAAGAAGGTGCAGGCAAGGGTTAGCAGGAGGTTGCCTGGATTTGAGGGCCTGTGCTATAGTGAGAGGTTGGACAAAACTGGGTTGCTTTCCCTGCAGTGGCAGTAGCTGAGGGGAGACCTGATGGACGTTTAGGAGATACTTTATTATCTGCGCTGCCCAACAATTCCCGATTTAACCCTAGTCTAGTCACGGGACAATTTACAATGACCAATTAACTTAACAACTGGTATACCTTTGAAGTATTAGGAAACTGGAGCACCCAGAGGAAGCCCATGCGATCAGAGGGGAGAACATACAAATTCCTTACAGGCAGCGACAGGAATGAGAGGCATAGAAAGAGTAGATGGGCAATATGTTATTTCCCTGTGTTGACATGTGTAATACCAGAGAGCAAGCATTTAAGCTGAGAGGGGGTAATTTCAAAGGGGATGTGAGGGGCAATTGTTTTACACAGTGTGGTGGCTTCCAGGGGTGGAGATAGAGGCACATACATTAGAGTCTTTTCAGAGAGATGTAGATAGGCACATGAACGTGAGGAGAATGGAAGGATATCATTGTGTAGTCAGAAGAGAGTAGTTTAATTAGCTATTCGATTACCAATTTAATTGGTTCGGCACAACATCATGGGTTGAAGGGCCTGTTTTTCTGTGCTGAACTGTTCTATGCTCTAACCCACATTTTAATAGTTCAGCACTTCAACAAATTAATTATTGCACCAGGAACACATGGAGTTGATGGAGAAATCACACCGACTAAGCTTTTTAATTCATAAAATCTTCAATTATATAAAAGTTTCTTCAAGTCTGCAGCAGCTGATTGTAATCTGGGAGGAGTCCACTTGGCCCAGTGGCCCACTGGTGGCTCTTGGTCAGAACAGTATCCAGGGCTTTCATTGTTAATATATTGTCTGTTTAAAGTTGTAATTGCCCAGGGCACATTGTAAGCCTCCTGGGATAACTGACAGAGGTCTGAATTAACCAGAGCAGCAAAGTTTTTACAAATCTAACAAATTTGACTGTGGAAATTAAAATAAAGTTGAGGTTCAGATGGACACTCACCTCATTGGACTGAAACTTGACGTTAATGACAATGTTCCGAATGTTCTGCTTTAGCGTGCAGCCGTTATTCACTACTTCAGGGACCGGCTCCAAATCCCGCGGGAAGTTGTACTCCATCCACTCTTGCCAGGATCGGCGCTGCCGCTCCCCGGCTTTCTCCTCACAAAACTGGCGCATGCTCCCACGGAACTCATTCACCTCGGAATCAGGCACGCTGTCAAACTCGTGCAGGCCTGAAAAAGAAGGCAGAGACTTTGTCGTTGTTTGGAAGTGAATAAACCAGGAATCTGTCTGGTTGCATCACTGACTGGTATGGAAACACCAATGCCCAAGAAAGGAAGAGAGACACATCTGTACATGACATATATTTACATGTTGATATTTATTGTGTTTTTTTATTATTGTTTTCTTTACTCTATTGTGTTTTCTCTGTGCTGCATCGGATCTGGAGTAAAAATTATTTTGTCCTCCTTTACTCTTGTATACTGGAAATGACATTAAACAATCTGGAATTATAACCCCCTTCACATTTCATCAACAATCTTGGAAGACACTTTTTTTGTATTCACAGTGATATCTGTGACCCAACATCAAATCAAACAAATCGAGGTCCCTTTCCTTTACTGACTTGCGGAACCAACTTTGTAATCTGTTCACTGGAATGTTTCTTATGGGCTCCCTACTCTGTACGGCAATGTCAACGCATTGTCGAAACTAGGTGCAAACCAACGACTCCCATTCTGGCAGCCAAACCACAACTGCATTTCTTGCAAGCGAGAGCAGAAATCCTCGCACTTATTCCCGGAAGCTGCTCAAGAACATTTCTTACGATTTTGTGTCACAATAGTGAACTACAAGCAACAACTCCCCTTCCAGTAACAGATGATTCACAAGCAAAACTCTCCTTCTACAACGCTTAGGGAGTTCTTCAGAGGGAAGATACATTCCCGGGACAATACCTACAAATCCAACTTCATTCCAACACAACACAAAGTATTTTCCATCTTTATCTTCCCTCATCACTGAAAATGAATAAAATGAGCAATAAAGGCGATGGCATGGAATGGTGAATAGCCCGCAAAATTCAATTGGCTTGAGGGCACAGCCTCAGAATTTCTCACGCTTAGGTTTTTAGGTTGTAGGGATTTATTTTTGGGGATAGCGCAAAACGTTATGGGTCATTTTAGGGGCAGAGGCTAGGAGCAGTAAATGACCAGGTCTCTCTCTCCAGACGGAGGGCTGGTAATCTCTGAGTTTGGCGAGGCAATGAGGATTTATGAGGCCAGATAAATAAATACATAGTTAACAAGGAGGAGGAGATTCCATTCAATCCTTGAGCCTGTTCTATAATTCAAGAATATTGTGGCTGATAGGTGTAGCAACTAGCCATACCCCACCTGGTTATACCTGCAGTTAGCCTAAGTCGATCAATGTCACATTGAGTCATTGAACAGTACAGCACAGCAGCAGGCCTTTTGGCCCATCTAGTCCATGCTGAACCATGAAAACTGCCAAGTCCCATCAACCTGCCCCGGGACCATGGCCCTCCATACATCTACCATCTGTGTACATACACAAACTTCTCTTACATGTTGAAATTGAGCTTGCATCCACCACTTGTGCAAGCAGCTCACTCCACACTCTCACCACCCTCTGAGGGAAGAGGGTGCCCTTCATTTTCCCCTTAAACTTTTCAACTTTCACCCTTAACCAATGATCTCTGATTGTAGTCCCACTCAAACTCAGTGGAAAAAGCCTGCTTGCATTTACCCTATCTATACCCCTCATAATTTTGTATACCTCTATCAAATCTACTCTCAATCTTCTACATTCCAAGGAATAAAGTCCTAATCTATTCAATTGTTCCTTATAACTCAAGTCTTCTGGACTCAGCAACATCCTTGTAATTTTTCTCTGTATTCTTTCAACGTTTACTTATCTTTCCTGTAAGTAGGTGACCAAAACTGTACACAATACTCAAAATTAAGGCCCACCCATGCCTTATACAGCTTCAACATAACATCCCATCTCCTGTACTCAATGCCAAGCAAGAGAAAATCTGCAGATGCTGGCAATCCAAGCAACGCACACAAAATGCTGGAGGAACTCAGCAGGTCAGGCAGCATCGGTGGAAAAGAGTACAGTCAACGTTACAGGCTGAGAAAGTAAAGAAGTAAAGTGAAGTAAAGAGCTGGGAAGTTGATTGGTGACAGAGACACAGGACCGGAGAATGGGGAATTTGATAGGAGAGGGCAGAGGGCCGTGGAAGAAAGAAAAGGGGGAGGAGCACCGGAGGGAGGGGATCAGAAGTTAAGGAGATAAGGTGAGAGAAGGAAATGGAAATGGGGAATAGTGAAGTGGGGGTATTACAGGAAGCTCAAGAATACTTTGATTTGTGAAGGCATTAACAACCAATCCACAACAGTTCATCTCCATGAATTCCATTCTTTGTGTAGACATATTTTCCAACCTCATTTACAAAAATCTCTAATTCCTGTTCTCTCTTTTAGTGTTAGAGGTATAGAGGATTACAGCAGGCAAACAGGCTCTTTGGCCCAACAGGTCCAGACTAACCTATTTACACTAATCCTACATTAATCTTATTTTGCTATCCTTGTGTCACACAAAGGTGTATGGCAGCATAGCAGTTAGCATAACGCTTTACAGTGTCAGTATTTAGGGTTCAATTCCCACCACTGCCCGTACAGAGTTTGTATGTTCTCCCGGTGACAGTGTGCATTTCTTCCAGGTGCTCCGATTCCCTCCCACATTCCAAAGATGTCCAAGTTAGGGTCAGTGAGTTGTGGGCATGCTACGTTGGCACCAGGAGCGCTGGTGTCTCTTGCAGGCTGCCCCCAGCGCATCCTTGGACTGTGCTGTTGCAAACGACACATTTGACATGTTTCGATGCATATGTCGACAAATACAGCGAATCTTTAGTTCTGTACTTTCCTCACATTCCTATGAACACCACTGACCCATGGTGACTCACAGTGGCTGATTAACCCACTTGATTCTGTGACATGGGAAGAAACGGAAACATGCCGGGGAAACCACAGGGCGGATGTGCAAACTCCACACGGACAGTGCCTGTGGTAAGGATTGAACCCCGGTTTCAGACACTGAGAGGCTCTACCCACTGAGCCACTCTTCCACCCTCAATCTCCCCCAAGATTCCAATACCTGTGGCTCTGCTCCGCGGATCTTACCTTTGCCGATCAGAAGGCTGATCTGGGAGTTAATGAGCTTTTCTGCGCGGTCTCCTTCGCGGGCTACAAGCTTCAAGATGGGGAGAAACGGCCGGACGTCGCAGAGCCGCCTACGCTCATCCTCCAACTCCTCCTGCTCGGCTGTGAGGTTGATGCATGTGAAGACGTAGGCGTCGGGCTCATTCAAAGTGTGGAAAAGCGGCTGATGCTGGGCCTGCTGCCAAAGCAACTGCAGATGGAGGAGGCAACATGTTATTCCCGTCCTCGCTGTCTGAGACACATCGCGACAGAACAAACCCTAACCAAACCCTAACCAAACCCTATTTATTTATTTAGAGATACAGGGCGGAATAGACCCTTCTGGTCCAATGAACTGCACTGCCCAGCAACCCGCCTATTTAACCCGAGCCTAATCACGATACAAACTAACCTAATAACCCGTACATCCTGGAACTGTGGGAGAAAAGCAGAGCATCTGGAGGAAACCCACTCAGTCACGGGAAAAACGTACAAACGGGCACGAGGTTGATTCCTGGGATGGCGGGACTGTCATGTGTTATAAGATTGGAGCAACTGGGCTTGTATACACTGGAATTTAGAAGGATGAGAGGGGATCTGATTGAAACATATAAGATTATTAAGGGATTGGACACGCTAGAGACAGGAAACATGTTCCCAGTGTTGGGGGAGTCCAGAACCAGAGATCACAGTTTAAGAATAAGGGGTAGGCCATTTAGAACTGAGTTGAGGAAAAACTTTTTCACCCAGAGAGTTGTGGATCTATGGAATGCTCTACCTCAGAAGGCAGTGGAGGCCAATTCTCTGGATGCTTTCAAGAAAGAGTTAGATAGAGCTCTTAAAGATAGCAGAGTCAAGGGAGATGGGGAGAAGGCAGGAACGGGGATTGTGGATGATCAGCCATGATCACAGTGAATGGCGGTGCTGGCTCGAAGGGTTGAATGGTATACTCCTGCACCTATTGTCTATTGTCTAAACTCGTTGCAACTCCAGTCTCCAATACCCTGCTCTGGGCTAACGGCTGTGCCTCTGTGGTACCCATGTCTGTGCCAAGCACCATGCCAAAATAAACTAAATCTCATCTGCCTGAACATTACCCCGATCCCTCCATATTCACTTGACTCATGCAAGCACCACAGAAAGCATTCTGTCCGGATGCATCACTGCTCAGTACAGCAATTGCTCCGCACGTGACCGCGAGACTCCACAGGGAGCTGTGGTCACAGCGCACCTCGTCAGGAAAGCCAGCCTCTCTTCTATGGGCTCTGTCTATACATCTCACTACCTTGGTAAAGCGATCAATGTAATCACAGACCCCAGCCAATGCAGACAGTCTCTTTTCTCCCCTCTCCCATCGGGCAGAAGACACCAAACCCTGATAGCATGTACCGCGAGGCTCAAGGACAGCTTCTATCCTGCTGTTATCAGACTCCTCAAGGGACCTCTTTGACAAGATGGATTCTTGCCTTCCCAATCTGCCTCATTATGATCTTGCACTTTATCATTTAACTACACTGCACTTCATTTCAGTAGATTTTACAATTTATTCTGCATTGTTATTGTTTCACCTTATTCTGCCTCAATGCTCTGTGTAATGATTTGATCTGCATGAACAGTATGTAAGCTGCTGGCATTGCAACAATGATTAGACTTCAAACCTATTTTTTTTGACCAAGGAACACTTTAGGACATTTGAAACCCTTCTGTATTTAATATTGGATTGTGTTCCTCAGAAGGGAAGGTTAGGAGAGGTTGCAGGGTTTCTGGGAAGTAATTTAAGGCGGCAGGATAGAGATAGGTCTCTACCAAAGGAGATGTAAGGTGCTCAATCCCTCCGCTAGTCTGCAGGTTACCCTTGGGGAATGTGTAGCACCTACTTAGCCTCCCCACCCCGATTAGGGTCACATGAAGCCATGGGAGAAGGTGGTGGATGGTCGTATGAGCAGCCGGCACACATCACAAGTCCTGGTTATGCGACCACTGACACCAGGCAGACAATCTCTGAAGAGTATTGATAATGGCTGGGGTCACCCGTCTTGTAAAGGCACTGTCCAGAAGAAGGCAATGACAAACCACCTCTGTGCAATGATTTGCTAAAAACAATCCCAATCAAGACCATGATCATCCACGTCTTACTACGTGGGCCATAATAATGATGATGATAACACTAGACTGAGTTTCTTAGAGAGGGAGGACAGGAGAGTTTGCAGGGCTTCTGGGAAGTAATTTAAATGGACAAATTTCAATGCAGCTGAGGAAAAATTTAAAAAAAAGTAATTTTTCAATGCAAAGCCACATCTGCTACCTCCTCAGAGAAAGTATAGATTGTTAGAAATGAACATTAATAAAGACCAAAAGACATAGCAGCAGAATTAGGCTATTCAGCCCATCAAGTCTGTACTGCCAGACATCATGTAAATGGTAATATGTGCACAAAGGAATCAAAGATGGCTGTAATGGGCTTCAAATTAAACCTCAGGGGGGATAATGGTTGTGTTGAAAGCTTCAATCTGTCCTTTATCTCGTTACAAAACAATACCTTGTGCAATTAATACATTAGCTCTCTGATGGAATATTAGAATTTCTGTTGCATTTACAGGTATTGAGTATGCAATCCTTCCTCTACACTATTGCAGAGGAAGTTCCATACAAGTAGTTTATTCGGTGATGAAGCAATGGTTGTACATATTATGTAATGATGAACTTAATGCCCTGTAGACCTCTTGACTCAGAAAATTACAGCGATTACTTTCCAATTGAACAACAGCCTTACAGTGTCTTCAATTGGGAAGATCTACACAATTAGCCTCAGCGATCCTGTTCCTGCTCCCAAACCCCACTATGTCTAGATTGATGCAACCAGTTGCAAGTTACAACGACTTCAGTAAACTATCTTTCTGATCAACTGCCTCTCATCTGCTTGGTCTCTACAGCTCTGAAAAAAATTGTTTTCAGACACGTGGCTAATCTCCTTTTCAATCTGCTACTGACACACACACACACACTGCCTATAGATGATGGAAAGGCTTTGGGCTGTCAAGAGGGTGAGTCACTGCCCGGAGGTTACCCAGCCTCTGAACTCCTCTTGTAGACAGAGTAATGACGTGGCTGGTCCAGATGAGTTTTTGGTTAAGGGTGACACTTCAGAAAGTCATGGTGGGAGAACACAGTGACAATGATGCTGGTGAGTATTTTTCATTTTATATAACATGCACAAAAGGCTCGAGGAAATCAGCAGATCAGGCTGAACTGGTGCTGGCTGGCCTGATTTAATGTTACAGCCCAGTACATCGCAGGTAAAGGCCTTCCCACTACTGAGCACATCTACATGGAGTGTTGCCACAAGAAAGCAGCGTCCATCATCGAGGCACCCCCACCATGCAGGCCATGCTTCCTTCTTGCTGCCATCAGGAAGAAGGAACGGGTGCCTTAGATCCCACACCACCATGTTCAGGAACAGCTAATACCCTTCAACCATCAGGCTCCTGAACCGGCGTGGATAACTTCACTCACCTCAACACTGAACTGGTCCCACAACCTATGAACTCACTTCTAAGGTCTCTACAACTCACCTTCTCAGTATTATTTATTTACTTATTTTTGTATTTGGACAGTTTATCTTCTTTCTCACACTGGCTGCTTGTCTGTCTTTGTGTGTAGTTTTTCACTGATTCTATTGTATTTTTTTGTTCTACTGTGAATGCCTGCAAGAAAATTATTCTCAGTTGGTATAGACTATATGTACTTTGATAATAAATTTTCTTTGAGCTTTTTTTGATTTCCTCCACTATTTTGTGTATGTTGCTCAAATTTTCCAGCATCCACAGAATCTCTTGTGCTCAAATTTTTGGAAACAGAGGTTTAGGGAGTGGCTGTGGCACCTCGGCTAATCCCATCTACATAGCCAATGTGACAATGTTTTTCCCACCTTTTAAATCAGGTATCCTCTGGAACGTCCAAGAGGACCACAAAGTTGTCTTTGGGTTTGGAGGCTTGGGTGTCTCGATGACCCGGAGAGCTACATTGGCTGGAGTCAGGGCTCTATGCTTTGGTTCTTGATAAGGTCACCCATGCTAAACAGGTCAAAGGGTAGCGGCCAGACTAAGAGTGGACCACTGGTCCTCCGGGTTCTGGGTTCAGCTCAGGGCTTTCAACCCTGACTGGTAAATAAAATTGTTATGGAAGCAGCAATGAAGAATCCTACATCTGAGCGCGATGGTTTTCCTGCGACTCCACCTTGGACTTATGCGACTGATAGTATTGACAACCGAGTGACTGACATGATGAAGGAAGCCCTGAGCACCATCAGAGATGGAGGACCTTCATTGCTGGCCTGAACGCCGGCAGCCTCATAGGCAGTAGGTAGGTTGGATCTCCTGGAAATTGATTCACTTTTTATCAGCTCAAGGCCTTTCCAACATCTACAAGGTGCAAGTCTGGAACGTGCTAGAATATACTTGCCTGGAAGTGAGCAGCTCTAACTAGTTCAAAAAGTTCAACAGCACTCAGGACAAGGCTTGACCAGTGCTCCCTGCACCATTCTAAAAATTCATTCCCACCACTACAGCTCACTGTTCTAACAAAATACACTGCGTTACTTGACCAGGATACTCTGATCTCACTCTACAAATCTGAACTTCTATCCTCAGAAGGACAAGGATCAAAGTAAATATATGTCACCATATACAACCCTAAGATCTGATTTCTCGCGGGCATCCTCAATAAATCTATAGCATAATAACCATGGCAGAATCAATGAAAGAGCGCAACAACTTGGGCATTCAACCAGAGTGTGGAAGACAACAAGCTGTGCAAATACAAAAAGAGGAAACAATAAATAAATAGGCAATAAATATTGAGAACATGAGATGAAGAGTCCTTGAAAGTTTGTAGGGACATTTCAATGATGGGGCAAATGAAGTTGAGTGAAAGCATTCCCTTTGGTTCATGGGAATACCACTACCTCCCCGTATCTCTGCTAATCAGACAAAATGCTTTTCCACTGCCAACTCCCTCAGGAGTGAAGCTGGAAGGTGCTGAAACTCTTAACGTACAGCAGCATCAGCGGCGAGAGAGACAGAGATGCGTCCTTCTTCCATTCTGCTGACTCAGTTTCTCTCTCTCTCTGGCTGCTGCTTAACCTGCTGAGCAGTTCCAACATATTCTCATTTGTTTTTTTTCTCTCTGAGGAACCACAAGGTTCATGTTAGCATCTTAACCCCAGATTCCTGAAGGGAAATGGAAAGGAATTGTTGTCCTTTACGCATACCACCCATGACTTAAATATAAAAAAAAGTCTGCTGTCTAAGAACAGCATTACGTGATGTACAATATACTAGTCTGCTGTCTGAGAGATTATTCTGTCTTTTCTCTCTAAGGCCACAATTTCCTGTTAGCAAAACATCAGAGGTTAATTACTCGGTTAGGTACATTTGAGGTTTAGTAACGACCAACAATATGTCAATTAACTATTTTTCTGCCTTGCTTTCCTTTTTAAGGTATTATGCTGGTTGGATAATACAATGGATGTCTGAATTCCTGAGGATCATACCATAGCTCTGATTGTTTGGAACACCGAGTACAATGTTAGTTTTGAATTACGTGCCTTACATCCTGTGCTGGATAGCATCTATGCTCCCCTCTCCCATCAGGCAAAAGGTCTGAAAGTTTGAGGGCACATACCTCCAGGTTCAAGGACAGATTCCATCCCAGAAAATTTTCTCATCAGGACTTTAAAACATTAAGAGAATTACCAGAATTACCCTATACTTTAAAAGGAAAACCCAAAAGGCAAACAGAACACCTTCAGGTTTGAGAGGAAGCAGTAGAATTTTTCTTTCAATACCCATGCCAAATTGGCATAGACACATTGCTTTCATGACCGACTAACCTTTTTGATGAACTTAATTGTAGAACTACGAGGCACGCAGAAGTTCAAGTAAATCCCTGTCGGCAGCAAGAATTCAACCTCCACGTCCGGATTCTCATCCTCAGTCCAGAAATCCTGATGACAATGGATTCCTGGCGGCATTATGTCCCTTTCTCAGCTCCGCTCTTCCCTGTGACACAAAACGCAGAAGGTTTTTTTTTACAGAGAAAAAATACTGGCTCGCCCCCCAGACTCTAAAGATGATCCGAATGGCACAAGTCACACTGCGTACCAGCTAAAAAAAAACCCATCTGATATGTTGCATACAGAGCCATTTCTCGTCAACAACTAGCTCGATTTCACAATACAGTGACTGGGTGAGGTTCCACAACTGAATTGAAAAGGGAACTAAATAAAGTTGCACAGCAGATAAATGGCAGAGTAAAAGAGTGGCTTCAACTAGAGAGGGCCAGCATGGATGTGGGGCTGAATGGCCTCCTCCCATGCTGGATTTCAGATAAATAACCTGCCTGGTTGCAATATGGCCTAGATTGGAAACACCGATGCCCAAGCATGGGAAATCCTACAAAAAGTGGTGAACACGGTCCAGTCCATCACAGAAAAGCTTCCTTTGCTATTGAACACAAGGAGTGATGTTACAAGATAGCAGCATCGTTATTTAGGACCCGCACCATCCAGGCCATGCTCACTTCTCGCTGCTGCCATTCAGAACTGATTCCACAACCTATGGACTGACTTTCAAGGAGCCTATAACTTATATTCTCATTATTAGTGATTATTTTATTATTATTTCTTTGTATTGCACAATTTGTCTTCTTTGGCACAATGGTTGTTTTTTTTATGTTCTTTTATTTAGAGATATATCACAGAATAAGTCCCTCAGGCCCTTCAAGCCACACCACCAGCAACCCACCAATTTAACCTTAGCCTAATCACAAAACAACTTACAATGGCCAATTAACCTACTAACCCATACTTCTTCAGCTGTGGGAGAACAGAGTACCCAGAGGAAACCCATGGATTCCACAGGGAGGACATACCAGCTCCTTATAGAGGACGCCGGGATTGAACTCTGAACGCCAAAGCTCCGAGCTGTGATATTGTTTATCTTGGATTTTCATCTGCAGTTTCTTTTTATTGTTCATTCACTGTTGGATGTGCAGCAGCCATTTTAGGCCCAGCAATCACCCACTAGCAGCATTGTCTGACAATCTTTGCTTGTGTGTAGTTTTTAATTTGTTCTATTGTATTTCCTTGTTCTATTGTGAATACTCACAAGAAAGTGAATCCTAGGATAGTATGCAGTGGCAAATATGTACTTTGATAATAAATCTACTTTGAACAGAAATTTACTGGAATTGATTTACTTTTTTTTCTATATTTTCATATATTGCATTGTACTGCTGCCGCTAAGTTAACAAATTTCATGGCATTAAACTGGTTTCTGATTCTGGACTTTTGGAATAGATAAATGACACAGAAGAGGTGTGGAGGCCGAAGCATAGATCAGCCATCGTCATGTTGAAAGCGGGACAGGTTTGAAGGGCCGAGTGGCCTACTCCTCCTCTCGTTTTCTTCTTTTCCATGGATCTGGATATTGCTCGATCAAATACCTCGTGAAGTAAAGGAAAAGCGCATCGAGTATTCCAGAAGGTTCCTAATGTTGGATGAGTTGTCAGATATATAGGTGTGTAATGTCGGGAAACTGGAAGATGGTGGGTGGGGGATGTTTATAGAAGCACTCATACAGTTCAGGATTCTAACATATATTCTGTTTAATATTTATAACACACTTCCCTTATTTATGTATAGAAACCCTGGATTTCCCCCAGATGCAAGTGAAATTTAATACATTCTTTAAATAACTACCCATTCTGGTTTTTATGCAATTGGCAACAACAAACTTCTCCCTAGCTGTTATTTAAAGAAAATGACGATTTGCCATTCTACGTTCGGGAATTAAAGCCAAGTGTTTTCACAGTGGTTTTCCCCTAACTCCTCATTCCTGTCACTCAACTACCTCTCCCTCCCCTCCATCATCCACCCCATGGGTGGCATGGTAGTGCAGTCATGACAGTAATGCTTTACAATGCCAGGGACCTGGGCTCAATTATGCCAGAAGTTTGTATGTTCTCCCTGTGACTGTAACATTCGAGATGGTTTATTATGTGTCATCGAAACACAAAGTGAAATGCATTGTTTGCGTGCGAGCCACACTTACCACGCACAACAAAGCATACATTGCCAGTAACTGACATGAACTCAAGACCTGCGCAAAGTCATCAAGGCAGCGAAACAACGATACAGAGACAAAGTTTAGACTCAACTTTCTGCCAACACACGCAGCTTAAGGCAAGGCCTGCATGCCATCACAGACTTCACGGCTAAACGCAGTGGAGTTTCCAACATCGATGCTTTACTCCCAGACCAGCTAAACCCTTTTTATGCTCAATTCAATGTCACCCATACTAAGCGCCTGAGGAGACCCGCAGATGATATGACCAGTAGTTTGGTCATCTCTGAGGCCAAAGTACGCAGGTGTTTCTAACGGGTGGACAGTCGTGAGGCTGCGGGACCAGACGGCGTCCCAGGGTGAGTACTCAGGATGTGCACGGCACAACTGGCAGGTGTGTTTACAAACATTCTTAATCTCTCCCTCTCCCAGTGTAGAGTGCCCTCCTGCTTCAAAACATCCACCATTGTCCCTGTACCTAAAAAGACCAAGGCAACATATCGGAACGACTGGCGTCCTGTCGCACTCACCTCAATAATAAGCAAATGCTTTGAGAGGCTGGTCAAGGATTACATCTGCAGCTTGCTACCACCCACACTGGACCCCCTACAATTCCCCTACTGACACAACCGATTGACAGACGACGCAATAGCCACAGCTCTACACACCGTCCTTGCACATCTGGAGAAGAGGAATGCTTATGTGAGAATGCTGTTCTTGGACTACAGTTCAGCGTTCAGAATCAGAATCAGGTTTATTATCACTGGCATGTGACATGAAATTTGTTAATTCCCTAATTCCCTCCAGGCTCGACAAGAAGCTCAGAGACCTCGGCCTTCACTCTGCCCTGTGTAGCTGGATCCTGGACTTCCTGTCAGATTGCCGGCAGGTTGTAAGAGTGGGCTCCCTCTCCTCTGCCCCTCTGACCCTCAACACAGGTATCATCAGGACTGTGTACTAAGCCCCTCCTTTAACCCATGGCTGTGTTGCCACCCACAGCTCCAATCTGCTAATTAAATTTGCTGACAACACTATGCTGATTGGCCTAACCTCAAATAATGAGGCAGTCGACAGAGAGGAAGTCATCACCCTGACACAGGGTGTCAAGAAAACAACCCCTCCCTCAATGTTACAAAACCAAAGGAGCTGGTTGTGGATTACAGGAGGAATGGAGACAGGCTAACACCTATTGACAACAATGGATCTGGGGTTGAGAGGGTGAACAGCTTTAAGTTCCTTGACATAAACAGAACTGAGGAGCTCACGTGGTCTGTACATACTGGCTGTGTGGTGAGAAAGGCACAACAGCGCCTATTTCACCTCAGACTTGAAGAAGGTTGGTATGGGCCCCCCAGATTCTAAGAACTTTCTCCAGGGGCACAATTGAGAGCATCCTGACTGGCTGCATCACTGCCGGATATGGGAACTGTACTTCCCTCAGTCGCAGGACTCTGCAGAGAGTGGTGCGGACAGCCCAGCGCATCTGTAGATGCAAACTTCCCACTATTCAGGACATTTACAAAGACAAGTGTGTAAAAAGGGCCCAAAGGATCATTGGGGATCCAAGGCACCCCAACCACACACTATTCCAGCTGCTACCATCCAGGAAATGCTACTGCAGCCCAAAATCCAGGACCAACAGGCTCTGGGACAGCTCCTTCCACCAGGCCATCAGACTGCTTAATTCAGGCTGTCGCAACTGTATTTCTATGTTATATTGACTATCCTGCTGTGCATACTATTTATTATAAATCACTATAAATTGCACATTGCACATTCAAACGAGGATGTAACGTAAAGATTTTTACTCGTGTATACTAAGGATGTAAGTAATAAAGTCAATTCAATTCACTGCTTGCAATAACAAGCCACACACCCAATGGCGCCAGCACAGCATGCCCCTTAATACTCAGCAGGTCAATGTAGAACACAAAGAGCACGGGCAACAGCAAAACAAGCCCCTTCCCTCCCTCCCTTGCTCCCTCGTACTGTAGAGTCTGACAGTATCACAGAGCTTTTGGCCTATCAGTGTGCCAGTTCACACACCACCAGGCTCAAGGACTGTTTCTATTCTGCTTATATCATAAGATTATTGAATGTTTTCTGAGTACAAGATGGACTCTTGACCGCAGAGTTGACCTCACTGTGACCTTGACCTTGCTGTCCATCTACACTGCACTTTCTCTGAAAAAATGTTAACACTTTATTCTGCACTCTTATCGTTTTATCTTGTACTACCTCAATGGACTATGAACAGCATGCAAGACAAGTTTTTCACTCATACATATGACCATAACATACCAGTTTACCACCCCTCCCCCAATATTACCTGAAATTCATTCTCCCCAGTATGCCCATCAACTCTCTCCTGAGATTCCACTACTCCCCTACACATTAAGCTCTTGACAGTAACTTAAGCCACCAACCCTCTCATGAGACTTAGGAACAAAATTAGGCCGTTCAGCCTAACAAGTCCACTCTGCCATTCGATAATTGCTGATTTATTTTCCCCTTCAACCCCATTCTTCCACCTTCTCCCAGTAACCTTTCACCTTGCTCATCAAGAACCTATTAACCTCTGCTTTAAACACACCCAGTGACTTGGCCTCCACAGCCGACTGTGACAATGAATTTCACAGCCAATTCCTCTGGATAAAGAAATGTCTTCTCTACCTAGGTCTTCCAAAACTTCTATTTATTTGTTTATTGAGATACAGAGTGGAATAGTTCCTTCCTGCCCTTCAAGCCATGCCTTCCAGCAATCCCCAATTTAACAGCCTAATTATATGTGGTGGTGGCATCGGTCTCGAGGAACCATGGATCTGCGCCTGGAGTTTCCAGGGCGCAGGCCTGGGCAGGGTTGTATGGGAGACCGGCAGTTGCCCATGCTGCAAGTCTCCCCTCTCCACGCCACCGATGTTGTCCAAGGGAAGGGCACTAGGACCCATGCAGCTTGGCACCGGTGACGTCGCAGAGCAATGTGTTGTTAAGTGCCTTGCTCAAGGACACAACACGCTGCCTCAGCTGAGGCTTGAACCAGTGACCTTCAGGTTACTAGTCTGATGCCTTGCCCACTAGGCACGCACCAACCTTAGCCTAATTATGAGACAATTTACAATGACCAATTAAACTGCCAACTGGCACGTCTTTGGACTGCGGGAGGAAACCGGAGCACCCAGAGGAAACCTACGCGGTCACGGGGAGAACCTACAAACTCCTCACATTCAGGGGTGGGAATGCCATTGGTTTCAATGAGATCCCTCCCTCATTCTTCTAAAACTCCAGTGAGTACAGGCCTAGAGCCATCAAACGCTCTTTATATATTAACGCTTTCAGTCCCGTCTCTGCGGGTTGCTAAGGATAAAAGTTCCCTTCCCAGGACAGCAGGTTTTTGGAGTACTTGGCCCTAGAAAGCCGAGATTTTATTCAAGGCTCAGATTTTTCCTGAGGTTTTGGATTAAAGGAATCAAGGAGGATCGATGGAAAAGCAGATGAGACTCTGGATCTGCCATGGTCTTATATGGTAGATCAGGCTTGAGAGATTGTTGGGCTGTTTCAAAGGGACGTTCTTTGGAATGGAGATGAGGAGGAAATTTTTTAGCCAGTGGCTGGTAAATCTGTGGAATTTGTTCCCACAGGCAGCTGTGGAGGCCAAGTCATTGGGTACATTTAAAGCAGGGGTTGATCAGTTCTTGATTAGTTTGAAGGGTTGTGGGAGAAGGCAGATTGGGGTTCAGAGGGAAATGGATCAGTCATGATGATACAGTGGAGCAGATTCAATGGATAAAATGGCCTAATTCTGCTCCTATATCTTATGGTCTCTTAAAAGCCCCAACGAACCTGCTTCTACCACCATCCCTGGCAGGGCGTTCCACACACCTATCACTCTCTGTGAGAAAAATAACTTACCTCTGACATCCCTCCTATACTTTCCTCCAATCGCCTTTAAGTTACGCTGTCTGGTGTTAGCCTTTTCTGCCTTGGGAAAAAAAGACTATGGCTATCCATTTGATCTCTATGCAGATGTTTTCATAATTAGGCTAAGTGCGCATTTGGATTCAGACGACAACTCCCACTTCTTTCCACTAAAGAGTAACTAAAAAACCGCACAAACTGGTAGGTGGTGCATTTGTTATTTTGTTTAAGTACTCGGCAAGTCTTTCAAAGTGTAACTAAACGCTGAAGGGGAAACAGGCCATGCAGAAGGGGCTTTCCAAGTTGAAGAACTGAACCCTCCTTGCCTCTGTGCAGACACTCTGAGCTCTGGGCTTGTCGTGCATGTCAGTGAATGATTTGTGGTCTTATTATGGTTAGGATATGGGCGGAGGTCTAGGCAAACTGCAATAGCTTGCAAGCTGCTACAAGGAATCCTCTTAGAAAATGGCATTTGGGTTGGGCTGAGAGAAGACAGAGAAACATGGTTGTCTAACCAAGGCAAAGGCCTCAACTGCAGAGCTAACCAGCCACGTAAAACAGTGAGTGATCCGCGAAGGAATGACAGGAAGTAGTGTGTCACTGGGCTGGTCTGCTGGGTGTCCAATGTTACTTGACTAACATGGGTCCATCAGAAAGAAAGTACTAAATAAGGCCATCCGGCCTGACAAACCTGTGCCAGCTCAGTTATAAACACAAAAGAGAAATCCAGAGTAACACACACAAAATGCTGGAGGAACTCAGCAGGTCAGGCAGCATCTGGGGAAAGGAATGAACAGTCGACATTTTGGGATAAGAAACTTCATCAGGCGCTGCCCAATTACACCCAAGTGGCCAACCGACCTACTAACCCGCACATCTTTGGAACATGGGAGGAAACCGGAGTAGCAGGAGGGAAACCCATGCAGTCACAGGGAGAACAGACAGATAGAAAAACCTACAGCACAATACAGGCCCTTCGGCCCACAAACCCCTTACAAAAGAAGGTGGCAGGAATTGAACCCAGCTCACTGGCGCTATAATAGCGGTACACTAAACACAACGCTACCATGCCCCTTTCCAGCATTTTGTGCAGAACGTCTTGTGTTGTTGAGGAAGAGTTCAGCAATTTGGGCGCTGCAGATTGGAAATGAGAAAGACAAGAAATGACTTCATTGGAGAATTGATTTTGAGGGGGATAGACTGAGTGGACACTGATGGGATATTTGCCCTTGTGGGGAAATCTAGAACTAGGGGACCATCATTTCAAACTGAATGGTGTCCCACATGTAACAAGGAACATCCTCTGAAGAACCTTTTGGATTCTCTTCACCAGGGAGTCATGGGAGGACCAGCTACTGAATAAATTCATGTTCAACGCGAACTCATTTAGAGAGGACTAGAATATAAAAGCAAGGATGTGATGTTGAAGCTTTATAAGGCATTGGTCAGACCGCATTTGGAGTATCGTGAACAGTTTTGGGCCCCTTATCTAATAAAGGATGTGCTGTTCTTGGAGAGGGTCTGGAGGAGGTTCCGAGAATCATGGCAGGAATGAAAAGGTTAAAGCATGAGGAGCATTTGGGCTCTGGGCCTGTACTCACTGGTTTTAAAATAATGGGGAGGTGGGGTCTCATTGAAACCTTTTGAATACTGGAAGACCTAAATATACTGGATGTGCAGTGAGGGAGTCTAGGACTAGAGGGCACAGCCTCAGAATGGGGGGGGGGGGGGTGGCGTCCATTTAGAACAGAGCATAGGAGGAATTTCCTTAGCCAGTGGTGGTGAATTGTGGAATTCACTGCCACAGATAGCAGTAGGGGCCAAGTCATTGATTATATTTAAAGCAGAAGTTAATAGATTCTTTATTAGCAAGCGCATCAAAGAGAAGAAGGCAGGAGATTGGGCTTGAGAGAGATAATAAATCAGCCATGATGAAATGGCAGAGTGGACTTGATGGGCCGAATGGCCTAATGGTGCTCCTCTGCCCTATAGTGTCAAGGACTGATTTCTGACCTAGTGGGCAGTTAATGGTTGTGTGGAACAGGCAGGAAAGTAGAGTTATGTTTAAGATTGCATCAGCCTTGGTTTTGTGAAGAGGCAGTGGCAAGTGGCAGATGGGAACTCAAGGCCAGACAGTAGAACCAGGCATGGTAACCCCAGCACGTTGTTCTCTGCCTCAGAAATATCAACGCAATGGGAGTAAGAGGCAGGGTACAAATTGTCTGACACCGCTACTTTCACGTTTCGTGCTGTTGACCAGGAATAAATCTCTTGTCAAACACTTTCAATACTTATCAAAATACTCATAAAATAACGTTCTCAAACTGATTAGACAACTAATTGAAGGGAATTTTTTCCACAACCAGTTTTATAAACATAGAACAATGTTACAGCTCAGTGCAGACTTGAGGGGCCGAATGGTCTACTTCTGCACCTATTGTCTATTGTCTATAGTACAGGCCCTTCGGCCCACAATGTTGTGCTGACCTTTTAAGAATAATTTAACCCTTCCCTCCCACATAGCCTTCCATTTTTCTATCATCAATGTGCCTATCTAATAGTTTCTTAAATGCCCTTCCTAATGTATCTACTTCTACCACACACTCAGCACTCTCTGTGTAAAAAAGAACTCTTTCTGATATCCCCTCTATCTTTCTTCCAATCACCTTAAAAAATGATACCCCCTCATATTAGCCATTCCCGGGGAAGAAGTCTCCGGTGCCCACTCAATCTACGCCTCTTGTACATCTCTATCAAAACACCTCTCGTCCTCAAAGATGAGACTTCAAAACAGAACCTCAGGTTCACTTGCTCTGATATTTATTCAGATCTCTTGAATTTTGAGAGTTTAAAACATCGTGTTTGTTCTTCATTGCTGTGTGCTGGGCTTACAATTGTTTCTAATCTCTCAATGTGTGGGCAGACAATTTGTTGGTGAAAGTAACGCACGCTCAGCTGCTGGCGTAAGTATCATATTCCTATTTCCACTGACACCTTGATCTCTTCTCAGCAGTCACATAGTCAGAAGCATTTTAGCACCTTCCTTTCAGTATCTGGGGGACGGCGTCTGAAGGTCAGAAAAGGAAAGGCACCACATAGAAGATACTCTCTGATAGTTGACGGTTAACGTTATGGAAACTCCTGCCAAGGCATCTTCAACAAGAACATAATACTATCCAGGTCAAAGCTGCCTGCTTGACATTCGACCCACTTCACCCAATACATTCACTCTCACATGCTGTCAGTGCACTATCTGAAAAAAATGTACTGCAATTATTTGCCTAGCCAGGGGTGGCAAACTTCTTTGAGAATGGTTGCCCAAATTGCCAATAATCATCTAAAAATTATCTCGTGCGCCGTGGCAAATTTTAGCAGAGAACATCATCGATTAATCAATTAGTAACAATGATCACAGACTCCTGTGGAAAAATATCTCACTGCTCTCGGATAGTAAAAAAATCATCCTTTGGTTCATTTGGCAGTATAGATCGCGCAGTGGTTAGCATAACACTACTACAAGGATAGTGGAGCTGTTAGCATAACGCTATTTCAGTGATAGGGCAGAGGTTAGCGTAGTGCTATTACAGAGCAAGACTGGGGTTCAATTCCCTCTGCTGTCTGTTAAGGGTTTGTATGTTCTCCCTGTGACTACATGGGCTTCCTTCCCATAGTCCAAAGACCTAAACGTTAGGGTTGGTAAGCTCTGGGCAGGCTATGTTGGCGTCAGAAGTATGGCAGCACTTGTGGCTGCCCCCACCACATATTCAGACTGTGTTGGTCGTTGAAGCAAATTGTGCATTTTACTGACAAAGGGTCTCGGCCCGAAACCTCCACAGTGCTTCTCCCTATAGATGCTGCCTGGCCTGCTGTGTTCTACCAGCATTTTGTGTGTGTTGTTGTTCGTCGACAGTGCTTCTCCCTATAGATGCTGCCTGGCCTGCTGTGTTCCACCAGCATTTTGTGTGTGTTGTTTTTCGTCGACAGTGCTTCTCCCTATAGATGCTGCCTGGCCTGCTGTGTTCCACCAGCATTTTGTGTGTGTTGTTGTTCGTCGACAGTGCTTCTCCTTACAGATGCTGCCTGGCCTACTGTGTTCCACCAGCATTTTGTGTGTGGTGTTGTGTGCATTTTACTGTTGTTTTGATGTAAATATGACAAATATTTACAAATAAATAAATTTTAATCTTGATTAATGAATTAGTACAAACAAATATAGATTCCTATGAAAACACTCATGCCTTGTGCTAACAGAAATACTGCACCTGCCATTTTGGGGCACAAATGCTGTAGGTTCACCAGCTCTGGGCTGTTCCAACAGCATGTCCCAAACCCCTGAACTTCACCAGCCAGAAGGACGAGGCCAATGGCAGCTTGGCAACACCACCAGTTGTGGGTTCCCCTTCAAGCCACACACCATCCATTGCAACTTAGAGCTGTGTGCCTGCCCTCCCCTTGGGAGATTTGGATCATGCATGGTGGCATTGTCTATGGAAGGCCTCAGCCACTTATGCCAAAGCAGCTGTTACAGAACCAGAGCACTGCCACAGCCCGTGGGAGAGGATATGTTGTAGAGTACCAGGAAATGAGAGAGAGAATGAAACAGCATAAACCAGGCCCTTCACCCCAATCTGACCATGGTGCCTTCCTGAGCCAGTCCCATTTGCCCACGTTTGGCCCATATTCCTCTCCATCCTTCCTACCCATGTACCTGTTAAATGTTTCTTTTAAATGTTTCTACTGTACCGCCTTAACCACTTCCTCTGGCATATACCCATCACACTCTGCGTGAACAATTTGCCTCTCATGCCCCCTTTAAATCTTCCCCCACTCATCTTAAATCAATGTTCACAAATCCCCTACCCCAGGAAGACTAAAAACAGTGACCATCGACCTTTCGTATTCCCTTCGTGATTCAGGTACAGCTAAAAGGTCACCCCTCCAGCCACGTTCACTCCAAGGAAACAGTTCCGGTTATCCAGTAGTCTCCTTATGACTAAAGCCTCCTGGTTCTGACACCATCCTTATGCATCTTTTTTGGACTCTTTCCTGCTTAATCACATCCTTCCTATGGTAGGGCACGAAGGGGAAACTGAACGTTCAGCATCAGATTTATTATCACTGAAATACGTTGTGAAATCTGACGCTTTGCGGCAGCAGTACAATGAAATATATAAAATATACTATAAATTACAATAAGATATATATATATATATATAAAACCAGTCTGGCCATTATTCTCTGATCTCTCTCATTGACAAGATGCTTTGGCCACAGAACTGCCGCTCACTAGATTTTTTTTTGCTTTTCACAACATTCTCTGTAAACTCTAGAGACCGTTGTGCATGAAAATCCCAGGAGATCAGCAGTTTCCGAGATACTCAGACCACCCTGTCTGGCACCAACAACTATTCCACGGTCAAAGTCACTTGCATCACACTTCTTCCCCATCCTGATGTTTGGTCTGGACAACAACTGAGCCTCTTGACCGTGTCTGCATGCTTTTATGCATTGAGTTGCTGCCACACGATTAGATATTTGTATTAATGGGGTATACTGGGGCGCACCCTAATAGAGTGGTCACTCATTGTAGATGTAACGCTAAAGGGATCTGCACTAAACAGATTTTAGACTGTGCCCATTGGCACCAGGAATCCACACCAAAGAGATCCTCAAACTTCAATAAACAACCACCTCATACTCAAAGTCAAGAAAACCAAAGAACTGATTGTGGACTTTAGGACGGGCACGTAGGCACACTCTTCATTGAAGGGTCGGTGGTGGAAAGGGTGAGCAGTTTCATGTTCCTGGGGTGTCAGCATCTCAGAGGATCTATTCTGAGTCCAACACAATGGATGCAGGTCCAGCAGTTAGTAGATCCGGTGAGTCATTGAAGACTCTTCCAGATGTACACTGGAAAACAATCTGTCTGGTTGCATCACAGTTTGATTTGATCCATTGCAGAGGAACGCACAAAGCTACAGAGAGTGATGGACTCAGCTAGTTCCAATATGGGTACAGCTCTCCTCACCAAGGACATTTACCAGAAACGATGTTTCAGTAAGGCAGCATCCATCATCAAGCCCATGACCCCTCCTCAATGCTGCCATCAGGCAAGTTGTACAGAACCTGAAGACCCACATGTCAAGGTTCAACAACAGCCTCTTCCCCACTGCCATCAGGTTAACTGAAAAACTCTAATTCTATCTCAGACTATGTTTCTTCAATCTCTCAATTTGCACCTTGTTGTGATGCTTATTTTGGATAAGTTTTCTCATTAAGTTATGTTTTATTTATGTTAATTTAAATTTATGTTAACTTGTGTGTGTAATGCACTGTGCTACAGATGCAAGGAGCTAATATTCATGTAATTTATCGGCCGTTCGTTATTTGTCTTGTCATATCTTGGGTAATCACGGTCATTGGTCATGATTGTTCTTGGCAAATTTTTTTTGACTGAAGTGGTTTGCCATTACCTTCTACTGGGCAGTGTCTTTACAAGCTGGGTAACCCCAGCCGTTATTCAGAGATTGTCAGTGGTCACATTACCAGGACTTGTGATATGCACCGGCTGCTCATACGACCATCCACCACCTGCTCCCCTGGCTTCACGTGACCCCGATCAGGGGCCAAGTAGGTGCTACACCTTGCCCAAGGGTGACCTGCAGACTAGCGGAGGAAAGGAATGTCTTACACGCCCATTGGTAGAGACTTATCTTCACCCCACCGCCCTCTACAATGCCTACGACAATAAACTCAAAGCTTGACTTAAAAACACTTAAAAACAAAATGCATCCCCAGTTATTGGCTCACACGAACGTTGCAACAGGTTGTGAACAGCTGGAATGCTACAAACTGCTGCTGTGACTGTAACTTCAGACTGAGATAGTAAAACTGGGTCCTATGCGAAGATGAAGACAAATTAGTTCAATTAAAATGGGGGTGGGAGGGGATGGTCTCTCCAATTTCGATCAGCTAGCAAACAAGTCCATAACCAAATTCCGAGCACAAATTGTGACAGAGCCTCTGCTCGGAAGGGAATGGTTTTGAGAAATCTGTGACTAAGCCAAGTTGGACCTGGCTCACACACAGCAAGTGCATTAAGACTGGACGGGAGGAGTGACATGCCAGGAGAACGCAAAATGCAGCTTTTTAGTTCGTTAGTAATTTCGTGGATATTAATCTTTAATTTTTATAGAAGTTCTAAAACATACTGCTTTAACAAAAATAAACTCAATAGCAGCAATATTTATTGTTGGGTACGGTCGTTCTTTGTACTTGTGTGTATGTCTGTAAGAAAATTAATCTCAGAGTTGTACATGGTGACATGTATGTACTTTGATAATAAATTCACTTTGAACTTTGATCTTTGAACTCAGTAGTGTGAGAACTAATCTCATTGCAACTTGCTGGGTTCAACAGGCCATGGAGATGCGTATTGGGGGAGATGGCTTCCTGTTCAGGGCTGGGATGAGGAGAAATATCTTCTCCCTGAGGCCAGTGAGCTGTTGGAATTCTCTGTCCCACAGGACAGTGGGAGATGAGTAACTGAGTTCTTTCAAAACCAAGATCAACAGATTTCCAGACTTGAAGGAAATCAAAGGTTAGAACATAGAACAGTACAGGCTCTTTGGCTCTCAGTATTGTGCTGACATTTTAACCTACTCTAAGATCAATCTAACCTTTTCCTTTTCCCATAGTCCTCTACTTCCTCTATCATCCATCTCTTAGATGCTCCCAATGTATCAGCTTCTACCCCCACCCTGGGCAGGGCATTTCATGCACTATCTCTCTCTGTGTATAAAGAAAACTACTTCTGACATTCACTCTATACTTTCCTCCAATCAGTTTAAAACTATGCTCCCTCGCTTTAGCCGTTTCCATCCTGGGAAGAGGTGGGGATAGTGCAGGGAAATGGTAGATACTAAGGCAGAGCAGATTCAAAGAGTCAAAGCTGTCCCTAAGTCTTCTCTTACTTGACAGCTGCTGAACCGGTTAAATCTATCCTGTTAATGCATTCTCTGTGCTGTCCTGGGCATCATCAGGAGCTTTGGAGCCAGATTTCTTATTGAGATCTGCCCCAAAAATAGGATTAGTTTTCATCTAATCTTTCAGAAGATAACATTGGAGTAGAATTTTCCCTTTGTTGCATGAGGCCATGGTAAAGCCCGTTTTGGTTTAGTTGCAATTAATGAGTACAATTCAATGATAAAAGAAAGATTTGAGTTTAATTGTCTCTTCGCAACACTTTCTGGAGAACGACTACGAGCAGAAAAGTAGTCACTGTTATAGTGCGGGGAATTTCAGAATCAGAATCAGGTTTACACCCTGGAAAAGACATAAATTTCACTGCAGTGAAACTTCTTGTTGTATGGCAGCAAAATTTTAAAGATTTTAAAGGTTAAGAAGGCTTACGGTGTATTGGCCTTCATCAATCATGGAACTGAATTTAGGAGCCAAGAGGTAATGTTGCAGCTATATAGGACCCTGGTCAGACCCCACTTGGGAGTACTGTGCTCAGTTCTGGTCGCCTCACTACAAGAAAGATGTGGAAGCCATAGAAAGGGCGCAGAGATTTGCAAGGATGTTGCCTGGATTGGGGAGCATGTCTTATGAGAATAGGTTGAGTGAACTCGGCCTTTTCTCCTTGGAGCGAGGGAGGATGAGAGGTGACCTGATAGAGGTGTATAAGATGATGAGAAGCATTGACCTTGTGGATAGTCAGAGGCTTTTTCCCAGGGCTGAAATGATTGCCACAAGAGGACACAGGTTTAAGGTGCTGGGGAGTAGGTACAGAGGAGATGTCAGGGGTAAGTTTTTTACTCAGAGAGTGGTGAGTGCATGGAAAGTTTTTTACTCAGAGAGCGGTGAGTGCGTGGAATGGGCTGCCGGCAACAGTGGTGGAGGCGGATATGATAGGGTCTTTTATGAAACTTTTAGATAGGTACACGGAGCTTAGAAAACAGAGGGCTATGGGTAAGGCTAGTAATTTCTAAGGGTGGGACATGTTCAACATAACTTTGTGGGCCGAAGGGCCTGTATTGTGCTGTAGGTTTTCTACGTTTCTAGTATAAAGCTTTGTTTGTCATATGTACACCACATCAACCATTAACACAGTCCGAGGACGTGCTGGGGGTAGCCCATAATTGTAACCTTGCTCCCAGCGCCCACATTGCATGTACACAGCTCACTAACCCTAATCTGTACATCTTTGGAATATGGGAGGCAACTGGAGTACCCGGAGGAAGCCTGCATGTTCACAGAGAGAACGTACAAGCTTTTTACAGACAGCAATGGGAATTGAACCCTGACCTTCTGGTCGCTGGCGCTGTACAGCGTTACACTAACTATGCTACCCTATCAATGCAGTTGCAAAGAAGGCACAACAGCACCTATATTTCATTAGGAGTTTGAGAAGATTTGGTTTGTCACCGAAGACGATAGCAAATTTCTACTGACGTACCATGGAGAGCATCCCAACTGGCTAGATCACCGTTGGGGGGGGGGGGGGGGTGGAAATGCACAGAATCAAAATAAGCTGCAGAAAGTTGTAAACTCAGTCAGCTCCATCATGGGCACCAGCCTCCCCAGCATCCAAGGGCATCTTCAAACAGCCATGCCTTAAAAAGGTGGAATCCATCATTAGGAACCCACATCATCCAGGACAGCCCTCGTCTCATTACTACCATCAGGGAGCAGGTACAGGAGCCTGAAGACACACACTCAACGTTTCAGGAACAGCTTCTTCCCCTCTGCCATCACGGAGGAGGTACAGGAGCCTGAAGACACACACTCAACAATTCAGGAACAGCTTCTTCTCATTACTACTATCAGGGAGGAGGTACAGGAGCCTGAAGACACACACTCAACAATTCAGGAACAGCTTCTTCCCCTCCGCCATCAGGGAGGAGGTACAGGAGCCTGAAGACACACACTCAACGATTCAGGAACAGCTTCTTCCCCACTGCCATCAGGTTTCTGAATGGACATGAACTCATGAACGCTACCTCACTACTTTTACCTCACTACCTCAGAACTTTTATTTTCTCTTTTTGCAATAATTACAGTATAGTGTAAAAAGACTATACTTTTATATATTGTAATTTACAATATATAATTATAATGTAATAATAATATATAAAAATAATAATGTCTGTATTACAATATATTGCAAAGTACTGCTGCCACATAATAACACATTTTATGACATATGCCAGGCATATTATCACCTGATTCTGGTTAAGTACAAATATTACATTTTGTAATGCCGTTGGTCAACAACACATAAAAAGGAATTTTGGTTGTGAAGGTGACTTTTATTTACTGCCTTTTGGTCATGTCGATGATACACTGGGTCACGAGCTACCTGCTCTTGTACTGAGTTGATCTTGCCCTGCCTTCTCCCTGAGCAGACAGTACACTTTATGCACATTAGACATGAGACAATTCATCTTCATTGTGCAATCGTTCTGTGGCTTCCCGAGCCAACTGAAGTTTGCCGTCCACAGCTGAAAGCAAACAATTTGAGAAGAAAGTAGCAGGAGGAGTGGGTGGGGGGGGGGGGGGGGGGCTGCCACATTCACTATGCTCCTATCCATCTTATCAGCAGAGGCCTGTGTTCACTCACCAGCAAGTTACCCGAGTTGTACACTGATTAACTTGAATCCTGTAATGATCACAGTTCCTTTATCTGTTTGATTCTAAACTTTCAAGCTAAGAAAGATAATGTCCACAAAACGTTGGAGGAACTCAGCAGGTCTATGGAGAGGAATAAACAGAAGACGTTTTGAGCCGGGAGGTAGCAAGTCGGGGTATCTGGCCGAGACCCTTGAAGATCCAAAATATTGACTCTTTATTCCTCTCTATGGGTACTGACTGACCTGCTGAGTTCTTCCAGTATTTTATTTATCAAAGTCAAAGTAAGTTTTATTATAAGTACATACAAGTCACCATATACAACCCTGAGATTCTTTTTCCTGCGGGTATACTTAACAAGTCCATAGAACAGTAATCACAAACAGGGTTAATGAACAGCAAATTGTGCAAATGCAAATATAAATAAATAAAACATGAATAAATAGCAATATCTATCTATCTATTTATTGATTTAGAGATGACCTGCAGAAAATGCTCTTTTGGTCCAACTAACTGCAGTGCCCAGCAACCCACCTATTTAACACAGGCCTAATCATAGGAAAATTTATAATGACTAACTAACTTACTAACTGGTAGGTCTTTGGACTGTGGAAGGAAACCAGAGCACCTGGAGGAAACCCAGGCATTTCGCGGGGAGAATGTACAAACTCCTTATAAATGTTGCTGGAATTGAACCCTGAACTCCAGAGTGCCCTGAGCTGCAATAGAGAGGCACTAACTGCTGTGCTACCATGGTGCCCTTTTGTCCTTACAGCATTTGCAGAATCTCTTGTGTCTATGGATAACATCTGCCTGGTTAGTACTTGTAACCCATTCCAGCAAATCTGCAAGAAACAATTTTCTCTTCTTAAATACTTTGGACTCTAGTTATAAATTATCAACAGCAAGAAAACATCAGAAGCAAATCGATTGCCTGAGGCAACGATGAGGTGCATTTAAGGTGTGAAGAGGAAAGTTTAAAGGAAGTGTGCGGGGCCAAGTTTTCTTTTTTTAAGTGAGGTGAAGGGTGGGTGCTTGTAATGGGCGGCCATGGGTGGTGGCGGAAGCAGATACGATAGTGGCATTTAAAAGGCTTTTAGACAGATGTGAACATGCAGGGAATTGAGGGACATGGAGCACATGCAGCCAGAAGAGATTTAGTTAAACACACACAAGATGCTGGAGGAACTTAGCAGGTCAGGCAGCATCTATGGAGAGAAATAAACAGTCGATACTTCAAGCAGAGACCCTTTAACAGGACAGCGGAGAAGGATGTTAGCCCAAAACATTTCACTTCATAGATGCTGTCTGACCTGCTGAGTTCCTCCAGCATTTTGTGCGCGGTTCTGAATTTCCAGCATATGCAGAATCCCTTGTGTTAGAGATTTGGTTAAATTTGGCGTTGCGTTCAATGCAGACTTTGTGGGCTGAAGAACCTGTTTCTGTGTCACGGTCAATGATAAATTATTACACAAGTGATAAATCTATGCTCAGCGGCCACTTTGTTAGCAAGCAGACATGGTCAAGAGGTTCAGTTGTTCAGACCAAACGTCAGAATGGGGAAGAAATGTGAACTAAGTGACTTTGACCATGAAATGCTCGTTGGTGCCAGATGGGGTGGTTTGAGTATCTCAGAAACTGCTGATCTCCTGGGGTTTTCACACACAATAGTCTCTAGAGTTTACAGAGAACGGTGTGAAAAACAAAACATCCAGTGAACGGCAGTTCCGTGGGTGAAAACACCTTGTTAGTGAAAGAGGTCAGAGGAGCATGGCCAGAGTGGTTTAAACTGACAGGAAAGCGACAGTAACTCAAATAGCCACGTCATCTGTGGCGACAAATTTCACAGATTCACCTCCCTTTGGCTAAAAAAAAATTCTCAGCTCTGTTCTAAAAGGACATCCTTGTGTTCTGAGGCTGTGCTCCCTGGTCTTTGACTCCCCCACTATAGGAAACATCTTCTCCACATCCACTATTTCTCAGCTTTTCAATATTTGATGAGTTTCAATGAGATCCCCCCTCATTCTTCTAAACTCCATCAACTACGGGCCCTCAACTACCATCAAATACTCCTTATACGTTAACCCTTTCATTCCTCTGAACCTCCTCTGGACCCTCTCCAATGCCAGCACATCCCTTCTTAAGTAAGGGACTCAAAACAGCTCATAATACTCAAAGAACGGTCTGAACAATGCACAAGACTATCCCACAAACAGCTAAGCAATATCGGCTCGACAATACTTTCAGAGACTCATATTGGCCAGGACCCTGGGGAAGAGGTCCTTTACTTGGTTCTGGATAACTGCCCCTGGAGCTTTCACACTGACCAGGGAGAACAGACCTAGGACCTGGGTTTGACTGAAGCTTTGCCTCTGCATTCTTCCAAAAGATCAGTGCAAGGTTTCTGCACCAAGCCTTCTAGAAACCGACCCAGATTAGTGTTACCAACCTATAAAACAAGGGTTCCAACACAGAATTAACCAGAGCTACAGTACCAGAACACCAGTGCATAGTTTTATTCTGACAAATCTAATTCGTTCTCTAAAACCTCACAATGTTTCGGAGCTTCGAGCAATGACTGTCAAACCCACCCAGGGTACTGTGAAATAATGCAGCCTTCATTCCAGAAGCAAACACACCAACCAATCTTCTTACCCGGACTTCGGCATAAGCTTAGCCCCAAACATAAGACCGCATTCAACCGCAGGTTCGTTCGAGGATGCACAGAACCATCTATCTTGTTCTGTCAGGCAGCCTTTCTTCCAACCTGATACATGATACAAGTCTTCCTAGACCATAAGACATAAGAGCAGTTAGGCCAGTCAGCCCATCAAGTCTGTTCTGCCATACCATCATAGCTGATTTTTTTCTACCCCATTCTCCCCATAAACCTTAACCCCCTTATTCAGGAGCCAATCTATCTCTGCCTTAAATACACCCAGTGACAATCTCCACAGCCCTCCATGACAATGACTTCCACAGATTTGCCACCCTCTGGCTGAAGAAATTCCTTTTCAAGTCAATTTTAAAGCGATATCCAAGACACCCGCAAATTTCTATAGACGTACTGTGAGGAACATTCTAACTGGCTGCATCACCATCTGGCATGGGGGAGGTGAGGGGAGAGGCTACTGCATAGGATTGTAATGGGTACTGGCCTCTAGTATCCAGGGCACCTTCAAGGAGTGATGCCTCAAAAAGGTGGCGTCCATTATTAAGGACCCCCATCACCCAGATCATGTCTTGTTCTCATTGCTACCACCAGGAAGGAGGTGCAAAAGCCTGAAGACACACACTCAGCGATTCAGGAACAGCTTCTTATCCTCTGCCATCCAATTTCTGAATGGTAATTGAATCTATGAACACCATTTCACTACTTTTTTATTTCTATTTTTGCACTAATTTAACTATTATATATATACAACAATTCACATTTTTTATGTCATTATGTATTGCATTCTACTGCAGTCACAAAGACAACATATTTCATGACATATGCCGGTGATATGAAAACTGATTCTGATGTCTCTTTATTCTGAGGCTGTGCTCTTGAACCCTAGACTCTTTACTGGCGGAAACATTCTCTCCATGCCCACTCTATCCAGGCCTTTCAGAATATAGTAGTTTCACTAAGATCCACCCCCCCCCCACCCCCGCTTCTACCCGTCCCTCTGAATTCCTTTGAGTACAGGCCCAGACACCTCAAACGCTCCTCATATGTTCAGCCTTTCATTCCTGTGAATCTCCTCTGGACCCACACTAGTGTCAGCACCTCCTTCCTGCGATAGAGTGGCCAAAATAGCTCACAATTTTCCAAATACACTCTGACCAACGCCTTATAAACCTTCAGCAGTCCATTCTTGCTTTTGTATTATAATCCTCACTAAATAAAAGCTAACATCTGCATTTGCCTCCTTTATTATCGACCCAACCATTGTTTACTGTCATTCCAAACCTGTAGAGTCTCCAAAAGCATTGAATTTCACTTGGAGAAACACCAGGTTAAGGTACAGTATTTGGTAAGGTGCAACACACACAAAATGCTGGAGGAACTCAGCAGGTCAGGCAGCGTCTATGGTCAGAGTAACACACACAACATGCTGGAGGAACTCAGCAGGTCAGGCAGCGTCTATGGAGGGAAAAGAACAGCCGACATTTCGTGCCATGGAGAGCAAGCTGTTATCATGTAGCAGGCCCCCCCTCTCCACACAGCTGATGAATCCAAAGGAGTGGCAGGGACCGATACAGTTTGGCACCAGTGGCATCTAAGGAGATGCCAGTCAACATTGAACCCAATGTGGGACTGCCTTGGGGATTCCAGCCCTGGACTTTTCCTTGGGGTTTACTCCCAAAGCCTTCCCCAAGAGTGGGTATAGCAGCAAGGCCGCGGAGGTTTGAGATCAGAGTCTTCCTTCTCCCTATAGTGTTTACTACAACTCTATGAAGCTGTTACAGGGTTAAGAAAAGGACTCAGGATAATACTAGAGGCCAGCTGTGTTACACTACGACGAACAGCGCTGTTGAAGAACCCTCCCTTGTTATTTTTCATCTTCCATCAATCCCAGAGTCTGCTTCCACCCTCACATTCTGTCTCATCTTCACAGGTAATTCCCCTTACAGAACTCCTTGTTGAAAGAAAAGATTTTTAAAAAGGTAGCCTTTTGATTACATCACTCATTTCCCACTGGTTCTGTAACAGTGGCCGAAGTGAGGGTTTCCTTTCTCACTGAAGAGTTCCAGTTAGATACTAATGCTGAGCAACTGTCAATTATCTCCAGGATTTAATTATGTAGTATATTACTACAGGCTTTATTAACTTTTACTGGGGCTTTGTAAGGATTTGTCAGCTTTGTCAGCCCACGCGGAGTATTGTGAGCAGTTTTGGTCTACTTATCTAAGGAAAGATGTGCTGGAATTGGAGAAGGTCCAGAGGAGGTTCACGAGAATGATCCTGGGAACGAAAGGGTTAACGCACGAGGTGCATTTGGTGCCTCTGGGCCTGTACTTGCTGAAGTTTAGAAGAATGGGGGGGGGGGGGCGGAATCTCATTGAAAGTTATCGAATATTGAAGGGCCCAGATAGAGTGGATGTGGAGAGGATGTTTCCGATAGTGGAGGAGTCTAGGACCAGAGGACACAGATAGAGTGGATGTGGAGAGGATGTTTCCTATAGTGGGGGAGTCTAGGACCCGAGGACACAGATAGAGTGGATGTGGAGAGGATGTTTCCTATAGTGGGGAGTCTAGGACAAGAGGACACGGATAGAGTGGATGTGGAGAGGATGTTTCCTATGGTGGGGGAGTCTAGGATCAGAGGGCACAGATAGAGTGGATGTGGAGAGGATGTTTCCTATGGTGGGGGAGTCTAGGACCAGAGGACACAGCCTCAGAACACAAGGATGTTACTTTATAACAGAGATGAGGAGAAATTCCTTTAGGCAGAGGATGGTGAATCTGTGGAATTCATTGCCACAGACGGCTGTGGGGGCCAAGTTATTACGTGTATTTAAGGTTGATAGCTTCTCGATTAGTAAAAGGCATCAAAGGTTATGGGGAGAAGGCAGGAGAATGGGATTGAGGGGGATAATTAATCAGCCACGATCGATGGCAGAGGAGACTTGATGGGCCAAATGGCCTAATTCTGCCTCTACGCTGTATAGCCTTAATCAAGTTACACAATCAATGAGCTGGAAAAATGTAAAATAATTAATAAAATACAAAGTAAGCTAGCACATTAAATAACTTGCCTTGGTTTGCGTTACAATGGGTGTAAATGACCAGTGGACCCATGCAGTAGCACTGACAATTCTGGTGTGAACGTACTGTAGTGATGAGAACAGCTAGCTGGGAGCTGCCTTCCTTGAGGGAACATTGGTCTGTTGCAGTTCAGGGAGATGTTAAAAGCTGCATCGCACAAGGTTCCTGTCTGCAGTTGTAAACCCGGCTGGAGGTTGCGGCGATACCAGCAACAGTTCAAGTGGGAAGTCAAGCATCTACACCGGCTCGCTGATGACAGAGCGCCAGCTGACATCAGTCACAGCTTCAAGCAAACATCCCCGGTCAGACGCCGCACCAGAACTCCTTCATAAACCTCGTTACTTCTTCACAACCTTTCCCTCGCTGACTCTCAAGTGCAACAGAATCCTCCCAGACAAGGCAACTTCCTTCGCAAGGCACAACTTGAACAGAGAGAGAGAGAGAGAGAGAGAGAGAAAAAAACCGGAGGGGGGAAAATAAAACCCACACACAGCTACAGTGCTACTGCGGATCTATCCAGTCACGATCTGGAGGTTGGACTGTGTTAATCACACAACACAAACTCCACCCTAGAATGAGCCACTGAAAGTTCAGCTTACTTCCTTACTTAATAGTAATACTTCTGAAAATCATAGTTATCAAGCAAACAATCTTACAGATTCCAGTACACCATAAAAGAATACATCTGGATGCCCCAGTGAGTCTGTGTTTATAGATGTGCTGAATTAAATGCTGTTTTTTCCAATTCAGACAGATTACGACTTCCTACATAGCAGATCTAGAGCCCTCCTTGCAGCTTAGAGCACACTACATGAAACCAACCGAGCGTACAATGCTTGTAATGTGGAGGCAGATTCTATTTTTAAATTCATTCATAGGATGTGCATTTATTAGATCATGAAATATAAGAGCAGATATCAGCTACTCTGTTCATCGAGTCTGCTCCACCATTCCATCATGGCTGATTTATTTTCCCTCTCAACCCCTATTCTCCTGCCTTCTTTTCGTAATTTTTGACGCCCTTGCTAATCAAGAACCTATCAATCTTCGCTTTAAATATACCCAATGACTTGGCCTCCACAGCCGTCTGTGGCAATAAATTCCTCAGATTCACCACTTTCTGGTGAAAGAACTGTCTCCTCATCTTTGTTCTAAAGGGATATCCTTCTATTCTGAGGCTGTGCCAACTGATCATAGACTGTCCCACGTTAAAATTAATCTGCAATTCCACTCCATTCATTCATTATGTGCTGTGTCATATGAATTGGGCAATCATGGTCTTTCCATGATCATTATTGTTCTTGGCAAATTCTTCTACAGGAGTGGTTTGCCATTGCCTGCTTCTGGGCAGTGTCTTTACCAGACGGGTGACCCCAGCCATTATCAATACTCTTCAGAGACTGTCTGCCTGGCATCAGTGGTCGCATAGCCAGGACTTGTGATATGGACCCTTGGCTTCATGTGACACTGATCTGGTGGGGAGGGGAATGCTAAGCAGGTGTTACACCTTGTCCAGGGGTGACCTGCAGACCAACGGAGGAAAGGAGTGCCGTATACAGTCCTTTGGTAGAGACGTATCTCCAGCCCCTCACCCACCACTCTATTTGGTCTTTCAATACTCTACAGGCTGTTATGTTTTGTAACTTCAAAACATTAAACTGACTCATAGGAAGACACGGGCATCCAAAATGCTGGTCTAACTTCCAGGTAACTTTCAACGAGGCGCACATGTATCACGTGGTAACGTGACGACATATGCAATTCACGTATTTATACATGCAACCTGTAATGAATTATTTAAAGAAGCAAGAGCGCTTAATCAACAATGTATTTACAATATTACTCAAATATTACTTAAATACTAAATACACAGCAATATCCTTCCGCATTCTTCAAAACTGCAGCAAGTATAGGCCCAATGCCATCAAACTCTTTTAATACATTAACCCTTTCATTTCTGTCATCATTCTCATGAATTTCCCCTGGACTCTCTCCAATGCCAGCACATCCTTCCTTGCCCATCCCTACTGGCCCTTGTACTGAACGTTTTAGTGGGCAGACAGGAGGCAAACGTGGTGTCTGGGCTGATTATCAACAGAAAATCTCCCTACCTGAGAATCAGTTAAATAAAACAAATAAAATTGGTTTAATGTTATTGTATCTGGAGGTACAGCGAAGAGCATTATTTTGTCTGCTATCCATCCATATAGATTGTTTCATTACGTACACCTTCCATCTCTGCACACACTGCTCGAGGAACAGAGATCCTCAACAACCAAATGTAAATGGTGAGAGAGCACAAATGTGGGAAACTCACAGGGATTGGGGTGATCAAGGACATGCCTCACAAAAGATTGACAGATACAAAAAGCACAGGTTGAGCAAACTAAAGCTTTTCTCCTTAGTGTGCAGGGGGATGAGAGGTGGCTTGATCAAGGTGTACAAGATGATAAGAGGCATGGAGAGAGTGGACAGCTAGAGACTTTTCCCCAGGGCAGAAATGGCTAATACGACAGGGGGATTAACTTTAAGGTGTTTGGAGGGATAGGAGGAAAGTTAGAGGTCTTTTTTTTTACAGAAAGTGGTAGTTGCGTGGATGACATTAGGGACATTTAAGAGACTCTTAGATAGATACATGGATGATAGAAAAATGGAGAGAAGGGCTGGCTTGATCCTAGAGTAGGTTAAAGGGTTGGCACAACATTGCGGGTTGAAAGATCTGTACTGTGCTGTTCTAATACAATTGAAATAAAAAACATAATTGAACGGCAGAACAGACATGATGGACCATATGACCTAATTCTGCTCCTAGTCTACACTGTAGTCTAAATTATCTGGACCCACATAGTGTAATAGCTGGCCAGTGGCGAAGTGGCATCAGTACTGGGCTTTAAGGCGAGTGGCCCCGGATTTGAATCCAGCTCCCTTGCACGCTTTCCATCCATGCTGGGTTGAGTGTCGAGCTAGCAACTCGGCCTCGTAAAACAAAACAAGATGCTACAGAAATGGCAAGGTTGCTGCCCGATGTGCCACAAGGCGCAGAGAGGGATAATAATATCGAGTAATGGTTATGCTATTAGGCATTTATAACTGAGGACGTGCAGTCATGATCAGAATCTGAAAAGATGTCATTGGTGTTGCTCCTCCAACCTGAGTGTGGCCTCATCACGGCAGCAAAGGAGGCCAGTGGCGGAGCAACACCCTTATGTTCCGTCTGGGCAGCCTCCAACCTGACGTCATGAACATCGATTTCTTGAACTTCTGGTAAATGCCCTCCCCCTCCCCTTCTCCTTCACCATTTCCCTCTCTCACCTTATCTCCTTACCTGCCCATCACCTCTCTCTGGTGCTCCTCTTTCCCTTTCTCCCATGGCCTCTTCTATCAGATTCCCCCATCTTCAGCCCTTTATCTCTTTCACCAATTGACTTCCCAGCTCCTTACCTCATCCCTCCCCTCCCCCCACCCTCCCACCTTCTTACTCTGACTTCTAATCTCTTTATTCCAGTCTTGATGAAGGGCCTCGGCCCAAAACATTGACTGTTTACTCTGTTCCATACTCCTTTCCTGGCCTGCTGAGTTCCTCCAGCATTTTGTGTGTATTACTTTGATTTCCAGCATCTGCAGATTTTCTCCTGTTTGACTATAATAAAAAGTTTGGGGGGGTGGTTGGAAAGAGGATTAGTTATAAGATGATGGGTGAAGCCAGGTGGGTGGGAAAGGTCAAGGGTTGGAGAAGAAGGAATCTGATAGGAGAGGAGAGTGAACCATAGGAGTAAGGGAAGGAAGAGGGGACCCGGGGGAGGTGATAGGCAGGTGAGGAGAAGTAAGATAGCAGAGTGGGGGAATAGAAGAAGAGGGAAGGGGGAGGGAAAATTACTGGAAGGAGAAATCAATGTTCATGCCATCAGGTTGGGGGCTACGTCGATGGAATATGAAGTGTTGCTCCTCCATAATGGGAGTAACCTCATGCGCAGTGCTCTGATTTATGAAGGCCAATGTGCCAAAAGCTCTCTTTATGCCTCAACTGTGACTCCATTTTCAAGGAATCATGGATCTGTATTCCCAGATCCTTCTGCTCTGCCACCCACCTCAGTGCCCTACCATTCAATGTGTAAATCCTACCCTGGTTTTTCCTGTTAAAATATAACACCTCAAACGTGTCTATATTAAATTCCATCTACCATTTTTCAGCCCATTATTCCAGGTGGTCCAGATCACTTTGCAAGTTTTGATAGTCTTCGTCGCTGTCCACTATGTCCCAATCTTGGTGTTATCTTCAAATCTGCTGATCCAGTTTACCACAATATCATTTAAATGGTTAATTTGGATAATAAACAAAAATAAACCCTGCAGCACCCCACTAATAAACATCCTCTCATCAGAGAGACAGCCATTAACTACCACTCTCTGTCTTCTGTTAACTTAATGCTGAATCCAATTTACTACTTCATTTATAATGCCAAGTAAAACCTTCTGCACTAGCCTCCTACGCAGGACTTTGTCAAAGGCCTTGCTAAAGTCCATGTGGATAATGTCTACCAACTTTCCTTCATCAACCTTTCTCAGAAGCTCCTCAAAAAACTCTGTAAGATTTGTTCAAATTGATTATCACACACAAAGTCATGTTGACTATCCTGACGAAGGGTCTTGGCCCGAAACGTCGACAGTGCTTTTCCTTCTATATGCTGCCTGGCCTACTGTGTTCCACCAGCATTTTGTGTGTGTTGTTTGACTATCCCTAATCAGGTCCTGTCTATCCAAATACTTATACATCCCGTTCCTTAGAATACCTTCCAATAATTTACCCATGACTGATGTCAGGCTCACTGATCTGTAATTTCTTGGCTAAATCTTAGAGCAGGGGTTCCCAACCTGGGATCCATGGACCCCTTGCTTTAATGGTATTGGTCCATGGCATAAACAAGTTTGAGAACCCCTGTCTTGGAGCCTTTCATGAACAACAGAATTTCTAGCACCAGCCTTGCGCCTAAGGATGTTTTAAATATTCCTGCCAAGGTCCCTGCAATTTCTGCACCAGCCTTCCACAAGGTTTAATGCTGCACTTTGTCAGGCCCTGGGGACTTATCCACCCTAGTTTGCCTCAAGAGAAGAAGCACATCTTCTGTAATCCAGATACAGTCCATGGCAGGGATGGATGACCTTTCATCAGATCATCAACACAAAATGTGAAATTTGCTCTTTCCACAGCTGCTGCCTGGCCTGCTGCTTATTTCTGGCATGTGCTGCTTTGTACCCCATTTGTCCCCTTCTCTGTTCCCAACAGGCCTGCAGGATTCCTCCTTTGCGTACCGATCCGACGCCAGGATTGGGGAATTAACTGGGCCAAGTCGATGTCCTGAGAGAGCCCGGCCCCACTACACAACGCTGCATTTCTTTCACACTGAGGCTGTGTGGGTGAGAGAGTTCAAAGGATCTGCTTTTTTGACATGTTAACATTTTCCAACCAATTTTGCATTGATGTGGTATGGATGATGTTTTGATTCGAGAAGGTCACATAACTATAATTCAGCTCTTAACAGCACTATCTGGGGGCAATATTTCTGTCTCCCGAAGCATTTATGACGACATCATGAATGAAATGAATGCTTGCATATGATCTATCCGTTACCTTATTTATCACTCAGGACTGAGTGCCTGTGTTTCACTCTACACTTTAAATGAACTCCCATGCTATTCTTAACCACTTCTCATGTGGTACAGGATGTTTCAAATCACCCAAGGGCTGGAGGAGGTTAGAGTGAAGAGATTTAAAAAGAAGCTCATAAAGCTTTAATGCAAAATAATACACGAACAAGCTAAACAGGTTAAGGCAGTTTGCTTTCCCGTTTCAGAATCACATTCCTGATTAAGGATCCTGGCCCGAATTGATGTTTCTAACCCTCCAAAGAAGCTGCCTGGCCTGCCGAGTTCCTTCAGCATTCTATTTATTTAATTTGGAGACAGAGCACAGAATAGCCCTTCTGGCCCAATGAGCCACGTTGCCCGGCAACGCTATCCGACCTGTACCTTCTAACTGGCGCATCTGTGCACTGTGAAAAGAAACCAGAGCACTCAGAGGAAACGTCACACTGAGCCGCTCTGCGTTTCCAGCAGCTACAGAATATCTCGTCTTCACATTTGATTATATCTTTTTCTTTGACGATCTTAATATTTTACTGAAAAATTAGAACCTGCATTAAAATTTGGGATTTATCTATCTATCTGTTACTTATTATTGGTATATAGTGTGGAATAGACCCTTCTGGCCCTCCAAGCCACACTGCCCAGCAACCCCTGACTTAACTTTAGCCTAACCACAGGACAATTTACAACGGCCAATTAACCAACTAACATGCACGTCTTTGGACTGTGGGAGGAAATCGGAGCACCCGGAGGAAACCCATGCGGTCACGGGTGGATGTCCCAACTCCTTACAGGCAGTGCCCGCATCATTACATTGTTTCAAGCAGTGAAGACAAGCTATGAATTGCAACTTTAGAATCACTACATGATCTTATACTGGAACCAACGATTTTGTGGTGCTAACTTTCAGGATAAGTTAGCTGCCTATTGGACTCAGAATACAGACAAAGGTCAATTGGCTAAACTTTGATTCATGTCGCTTTCCAAGCTCTCCAGTTTATAAAAGTGCCACAGAAGACAGCACTAAATTCACCATCAGCTTAAACCTTCATCAGGTAAGCCACCCAAGGTTTGGATGAACAATGTAAATTTACTGGGATGCTACCAGTAAGGCTGTTACAGCCAACGGTGGTAGTGGGGACCAGCTCCCACTATCTATTAAATGCTCCCAATGGCGTGAAACTTAAATGGCCTCTGGCAACCAAGACCTGCTCCTGGCCTTCACGTGTGGCTTAGCTACCGAGTCCGGCAGGACTGCTTCTACTAACAGCAGAAGTGGCAAAGTCAGGTTACCAGCACCTTAAAACTAGTCGCTTTCAGCAGATGGGGATCGTCAGCCATAGCTGGCAGCTCATCTAGGAGGATTTCAAATCTCCACTGCCTTGCGGCTACGCCCGCTCATGAGGAAGGCTTTGGGAGTAAACCCAGAGCTGGAGACTCTCAGGCAGTCCTGCTGAGTTCGACGCTGACTGGCAACCCCTGCGACGCTATTGGTGCCAAACTGCATCAGTCTCTGCTGTTCTTTTAGGTTCATCAGACACGTGGAGAGGGGGTGCTTGCTACACGTGCAACAGCTTGCTCTTCATGTTGTACTGCCCAGGCTCGTACATCTAGACAGCCAGGACATAACATTCATGGTCGACCCTGACCAACAGAGGCCTCAACCGAAACTGAGAGTTCCACAGTCCGTGACAAAGAGAATGCAGCTGAAAACCTGTGGTTTACAGAAACATTAACTGTAGGGTGGCACTACAAAGTTCTCTGACCCAAAACCGACATCAGCAGTAAATGCAAGTTGTGTAGCAAAACTCTCACCGTGGTTTGCAGTGAACAAGGATCCTTGGAGAAAGTCCTTTAATTTGTTCCAGGAACATGCAGTGGAATTGTTGACCATCAGATGGCAAAGAGAGATCTACAGTTCTGCTGCCAGATCATCAGCATCTATCAGAGAAGCAAGTAGAGAGAGATTGAGTGGATTAGCTTGGAAGTTTTTATTCCCCAATAAATATGAAGACAATAAATGTTTCATAAGCATAAAAAATTCTCAAGGATCCTCACTTCTAAGGGAGGCTTGTCAGCTCAAGCCTACATCTGCTGGAGGGACCTTCTGGAACAACAGACAAAGATTGATAATTTATCATGTGTAGGATGATGCTTTGTGACCACTATCTCCTCACTAAGTGTGACGGTGCCTCGGCACAACAATGGAGTATTTTTCTCTCACAAAACAAAAAGCACGGGTGCAATCATGGAATTCAGAGAATTTAATGGTAAAGCTGAAGAGCTTTTGGAATACTTTAAATTCCAATACATAAGACTTGAGAGAGAAAGAATTGAGTTTGCAAATATTTAAATTGCAATTTATTTTGGATTTATTTGTGTTAGAGCAGAATAAATTGCACTGGAGATGTTTTGCAATGTTCTTTTAAACAGTTGGCACAGTGAAGATCAAGGCAGTCTGAAACAATCTATAAGACCCATAGGAGCAGAATTAGGCCGTTTGGCCCATTAAATCTGCTTTGCAATTTGATCATTGCTCATTTATTATCCCTCTCAACCCCATCCTCCTGCCTTCTCTTCGTAATCTTTGATGTACTTGGTAATCAAGAAGCTATCCACTTCCGCTTTAAATACATCTAATGACCTGGCTTCCACAGCTGTCCATGCCAATGAATTCTACAGATTCACCACCCTCTGGCTAAATAAATTCTTTCTTATCTCTTTTCTAAATGGATATCCTTCTGTTCTGAGGCAGTGCCCACTATTCTGAGCTTCCCCCAGTTTAGGAAATATCCTCTCCAATCCATTCTATCAAGGACTTTCAATATTCAGTAAGTTTCAATGAAAATTTCCCTCATTCTTCTAAGCTCCAGTGTCTACAAGCTCAGAGCATTAAACACTCCTTATATGTTTCCCCTTTCATTCCTCTGGACCCTCTCCAATGCCAGCACCCCACTTCTTAGATCAGGAGCCCTAAATTGCTCGGAGTACTCCACGTGCAGTCTGACCAATGGCTCATAAAGCCTCAGCGTTGTATAACACAAGAGACTCCGCAGATGATGCAGATCCAGGTCAACACACGCAAAATGCTGGAGGAACTCTGCAGGTCAGACGGCGTCTATAGAAATGAACGAACGGCTGATGTTTTGGGCTGAGACCCTTCATTAGGACTGGAAGGGAAGGGGAAGCCATGTGAGGGGTGGGGGGAGATGCAATGATATGCTGGGAAGTGATGGGTGGAAAAAGAGAAAAAAGAAAAAGAGGAAAAAAAACGGGCTTCACCTATCCTCTTCTAGCTTGTCCTCTTTCCCCTCCCCCTCCACTTTCTTATTTGTCATCGTTCCCCTTCCTTACCACTTCTGAGGAATGGTCACAGTATTTAACATTTCAACCCTGAGAAAAAGATGGTGGCTTCCTTCCCCATCTTGTACTTTTATAAACTTGATTCAGATGTCCTCTCAGCTTCTGCTACTCTAGAGAAAACAACTCAAGTGACTGCATATCTGAAAACAATTTTATCTGGCATTGTCGCAATTCAGATGCGAGATCTTGCTGCGCATAAGTTGCCTGCATGTTTCCTGTATCGGACAATGACTGTTCTTCTAAAGTACTTAAGCGAAGCTTCAGAGGACGATCCCGGGAATGAAAGGGTTAATACATGAGGAGTGTTTGATAGCTCTGGGCCCGTACTCGCTGGAGTTCAGAAGGAGGAGGAGGGATCTCATTAAAACCCATTGAATATTGAAAGGCCTAGATAGAGTGGAGGTAGAGAGGATATTTCCAATAGTGTGAGAGCCTAGGACCAGAGGACACAGCATCCGGATATGAGGATGTCCTTTTAGAACAGAGATGAAGAGGAATTTCTTTAGCCAGAGTGTGATGAATCTGTGGAATTCATTACCACAGATGACTGTGGAGGCCAAGTCTTTGGGTACATTTAAAGTGCAGACTGATAGATACTTTATTAGCAGAGGTGTTATAAATTATGGGAGAATGCAGTAGAATGGAGTTGAAAGGGAAATTAAATCAGCTATGATCTAATGGTAGTGTATATTTGATGGCCAAATGGTTTAATTCGTCTCCTATGCCTCATGGTGTTATGGTCTTAATTGGCTATACAATGTCTTACTGGAATGTTCTGATTGGGATAAAGTTGGCGATATAGAAAGACAAGTCGTTTCTTCTTGCCTTAAACATTGAAGATCCTCAAGCTCACAAACATATAAACAGAAAGGACATCACAGCGTTAACAGCATGGCTGATAAGTGAGTAACAGATGGAATTATTCACATTAACTTCCTGACTGAAATAAGTGCAGAAAACTGGCCGTGGGGGATCCCCTCAGGTGAGAATCAGGAACTTCTTTGTTTAATAGACAGCAAATTTACAATGGCAGCTTCAAGGTGAAAAAAAAATCTTGTTAAAACCACAACAACACCTGGGTGAAAGTTAACTTCCCTCACAGACCTGTGAGACAACTTATCCTGCCCACTTAACCATTAAAGGGCAAGTTAGCCTAATCTCACTTCCCATCATCAAGGATCCCCACCATCCAGGCCATACTCTCTTCTCGCTGCTGCCATCGGGAAGGAGACACAGGATCCTTAGGCCCCACACCTCCAGATTCAGGAACAGTCAATACCCCTCAACTATCAGGCTCCTCCTCCAAGAGGACTACCACCTTGTCGTGGTTTGGAGGCCTGTGTGCCTCAATGACCCAGAGAGTTATGTTGGCTGGAGTCAGGGCTTTATGCTTGGTAGGGTCACCCATGCCATACAGGTCAAAGGGTAGAGGACAGACTAACTGGTCCTCCAGGGTCAGGGGTTCAGCTCAGGGCTAAAACCCTGCCTGGTCAAACAAAATTGTTATGGAAAAGGCATTGAAGAATCCTTCTACGTCTAAGTGTGATGGTATTCCTGAGTCTCCACCCAGGACTTGCATGACTGACGGTAGTGGAAACTGAGAGGAAGCTACTGACATGATGAAGGAACCCTTGAACACCACCAGAGATGGAGGATCTTCAATGCTACTCTGAACACCAGCAGCATAACAGACAGTAAGCAGTATCAGGTTCTTGAACCAGCGAGAACAGCTTCACTCGCCACAACACTACACTGATCGCTGAACACAACCTACGGACTCACTTTCAAGGACTCTACATCTCAATTATTTATTTACTCATTATTTTTTAATTTGCACAGTTTGTCTTCTTTTGCACATTGGTCATCAGTCTTTGTGTGTAGTTTTCCAATGATCCTGTTGTTTCTTTTTTTTCTACTGTGAATGCTTGCAAGAAAATGAATCTGAGGGTGGTATACGGTGTCATATATATGTACACTGGTAATAAATTATCTTCGAACTTCAAAGTCACACAGCAGTTCAAGGGGAACGTCTTTACTGAGAGTGGTGTGAGTGTGAAACGAGGTCCCAGCTCTAGATTTAAGAGAAATTTGGATGGGTACATGGATGGGAGGGTTATGGAGGGCTATTGCCCGGGTGTAGGTTGATGGGACTAAGAAGGTGGTTTGGCATGGGCTAGATGGGCTGAAGGACCTGTTTCTTAGATGTAGTATTCTGTGACTCTACAATGACAAAAGAAAGACAGGCTCAAGGGACTGCTGGGACTAACAATAAGATGGAAAACATCAGAGCTGAAACATTATTTCTTGTTGTTTTTCTAATCCCACAGATGCTGCCTGATCTGCTGATTTATAACTGCTGCTCAATGATTAAAAAATGAACTCTTGATCTCTCAATCGATCTCGTCGAGCCCCTTGCACCTCACTTGCCTACTTGCACTGCATTTTCTCTGTAGTTCCAGCACTATATACATTTCAGACTCTTTTTAAAAAATCACATGTATATCAAAACACAATGAAATGCGTCACTTGTGTTAGCAATTGACACACCCTTGGGGTTCTCATTTGAATTTTGATCTCTTCTTCCATAACTCTCAAGGCACATCAGGTACCTTGAATGCAGTCCGGGTCTGTGCCTCAACCTCCTTCTGCAAACTGGGACTCCAGAATTCCAATACCCTTAGAGTGAAAATGATTTCTAAACTTCCCGCTAAAGCTTCTCACAATAACTCACACCCAATGATTGTCAACATGAAGATATCTCAGTGATTAGTCTGGTGGTGAGTACTTTATGAGGCATTTAGTCATTACCAACATGCTCTAGTCATAAAGACAAACAGAGAGAGACACACAAAGACAGCCAAATATCATCCACCCATTTACACTAATTGTACATTAACTCCATTTTTATTCTCCCCACATTCCCATCAATACTTCTCACATAACCTCTCATGGTCCCAGAACACTCCTACACAATCAAGAAAACTCACTACCACCTCAACTTCCTGAGGAGGCTGAACAGGACTGGACTATGCACAACTATACTCACATCTTTCTACAGCGAAAGGGATGGATGGTTGAATCCACCTTTGCCCAGGGATGGGTTTTCCAGTTTGGCTTCTTTAATTGCCTGTCCTTCCTGTTGAAAATGTGCATAGAGGGGGTGGGCTACGACACCAACTACTTACAGCTACTTACAATGCAGACCTAACATCTCCACAACAGTTCACACTTCCATTCATACAAAGACAACGCTTAACAACCCTCCTCTGATTGCTGTACCTTCAAACAACTCACAGAGTTTATAAACCAGTGATGCACCATCAATAACTCACACTGAGACGTAAGGCGAGATATCGGCTTTTATTGACTGGAAGAAGGAACCAGGAGTGAGTGTCCATCATACCATGTCCTGGAGACTCAGGCCTCAGATCGCCTTTATACAGGGGCCTGTGGGAGGAGCCACAGGAGCACTCAGCAGGGGGCGTGTCCAGACAGGCACATAGTTCACCACAACCAGAAAACTACCCACCATGGATCAGAACTGAAGAAGACTCTTAGATGAGTGGTGAAACATCTTCTAGACAACACAGCAAGTCCAGTTGCCTTGAATTACTACTGCTTGAGATATATAGCTAGGGTGTCTAAGGGTTTTGCACAGTACTGTATTTGCCAATGTGGGATGGAGAGCAAGTTTGTAAATCTGGCGGTAGCAAAGGATGTTGGGAATGGTGAGTGTGGAGCGCCGTGGGAGGGGTGTGGGCCAGGTAGCAGGGAAGGAGCGTTGGGGGTGGGGGGGGGGGTGTGGTGTGGATGCAGACACCCCTGACCTTGAAACACCAGGCAAGGTCACTTGATTCAAAATAATTGGTTTATTGCTCATTAGAGAACATCTCGCTGGTGCTTTCTGCTCCTTTTCCTTTACCTTGCTCCCTTTTCCAACCATGATTCCCCTCTCCCTGACCCCTTACAGAAAGGTGCTGGAAAAGGGCTAGCAATATCATGCAGAATCCCACCCACCCTGCTCAGGTACTCCTCCATTAGGGAGGGGCTATGTAGCATCCACACCAGGACCATCAGACTCAAAAACAGTTACCTTCCCCAAGCAGTCAGGCTGATCTGCACCTCCACCCACTAACCCACCCCTCCACACCCCCAAACACCACTTCTTTATCAGAGTCAATATAAGTACAGACACTGCTGTGCCTAGCATCACTTTTATAGACATACAATCAATATATGTGTTGTGTATTTAATATTTCAGTAATATGAGTAATATTGTGAATATATTGTACAGTTAAATAATTGATTACGGGTTATATGTGAAATTATGTGCATGGCTTAAGCCAACATGCCACCATGTCATAGGCATGCTCCTTGCTTGAAGTAAAGGCAAAACTATGCCCCGTTCTCCTGGCTTTTTCTTACAATTTTGGAGTTACAAAACACAACAGTATGTACATAAACTATCTTACTATCTATATTTATTGTGTTTGTTATGATTGTGTCCTTTATCTTATTGTGTTTTTTTGTGCTGCATCAGATCTGGAGTAACAACTCTTTCATTCTCCTTAAGTTTGTGCACTGGAAATGACATTAAACCATCTTGAACAACCCTGAGATTCAACCACTTACTTGCGCACAAGGGGCAATCTACAGTAGACAATTAGCCTTTAGGATGGGGGAGGAAACCCTCGCGCTCAGAGGAAACCCGCACCGTCACAGAGAGAACATGCAAACTCCACACAGACAGCATTAGGGATCAGGATTGAAGCTGGGTCTCTGGTACTGCAAGGCAGCAGCTCGGTCAACTGTGCCAGTGCGTAACGAAAAGGCTGAAGGATACAAAATTCAGTATAGGCAGATCTAGTCAACATCCCAGTCAACAAATTTTCCAATTTACTTTGTAAATTCTTTTGGAGAATATTTTATACGAAATCAACTCTACTTTAGGATGCACTTTTGGTATTGTAATGGCAAGGAGGCCTTTGGGCCCACTGAGTCAGTTCTTGACAGAAAACTGTATCTATCCCATATTCTCCTCTTTTCCCATTGCCCAGGAACTTTCTTCCCATCAACTATCTATGCAATACCCTTCCGAAAGTCAAGATGGTCTGTTTCGATTACATTTGAAGACAGATCACAAACGTTTTGTACTTTCAACAAGTATAAAACATTTCTTCATGGCAAGTGACAACCTGAAGATGACTCAGCAATACGTCACTTTGCTAGATCTAATTCCTGGAACTTCATTCACCATATATCTTAACAGGTACTAGGAATTTCTTGTGGTGTGTTGGCATAGCATGCAACAAAAAAAACCTTCAGCAATTCTAAAGAAATAAGAATATTTTAGGGGTTAAAATATAGACATGAATAAAATGAATACCAGCCTGTATTTGCAATGTAAGCAACATTATAAAAATGGTTTAAAGTGTTTGCAGTGCAGTGCAGGGACGGCTTAATAGATAGAGGGAGATAGAGTTAACTAGAATGGTTGATTAGATTAACTGCCCAGGGGGAGAAGTTTTTAAGATGATGTGAAGTTTTTGTTTTAATAGCCCTACAGAAGGGAGTTCTTGAAAAAGGCAGTTTGCAGGGTTGGTAGAGTCTGCAATGATTATTCTTGTACATTTCTTTATCCTGGACACCTACAAGTCCTGCAGTGATGGTAGACTACTGCTAGTGACTTCCTACCCAACTGCAAATGGGCCACAATGCTTCAGGATGATGACTTGCCATCAGGACAATCAGGGATGAGTAGATTCCGAAAAAAAACATAATTAAAATGCCTCCCTCACATCTCTTGCTCATCACCCTACACATCCGCCTTCTCCCTGAACTATCTAGATTCTCACATGCCACCAGGCTGAAGAACTCAAGATTTGAACGTACCCTCAGAGTCCACTTAACTAGGTACCTTCTGCACCTAATAAAATGGTCACTGAATGTATGTTCAAGGACTTCTGCTGCTGTAGCCCATCCACTTCAAGGTTTGGTGTGTTGAGAATTCAGAGATGCTCTTCTGCTCACCACTGTTGTAACATGTGGTTATTTGAGTTACTGTCGCCTTCCTGTCAGCTTGAACCAGACTGGCCATTCTCCTCTCACAGCTCCCATTAACAAGGCATTTTTGCCCACAGAACTGGCTGTTTTATTTTCTTGCACCATTCTCTATAAATTCTAGAGACGGTTGTGTATGAAAATCCCAGGGGATCAGTAGTTTCTGAAATACTCAAATCGCCCCATCTGGCACCAACAATCATTCCATGGTCAAAGTCATTTAGATCACATTTCTTCCCTATCCTGACATTTGGCCTAAACAACAACTGAACCTGTTGACCATGACTTTATGCACTGAGTTGCTGCCGCATGACTGGCTGATAAGATATTTGCATTAACGAGGTGTACTGATGTACCTAACTAAAAGGACACTGAGTGTGTATTCTGAGCTAAACTACAGAAACAGATCATATCTATGAGATGTGTTGTCACGTGATGCAGGTTGAATAAGTTGCCGGGCCCGGATGAGATGTACCCCAGGCTACTGTGGGAGGTGAGGGAGGAGATTGTTGAGCCTCTGACAATGATCTTTGCATCATCAATGGGGACGGGAGAGGTTCCGGAGGATTGGAGGGTTGTGAATGTTGTTCCTTTATTCAAGAAAGGGAGTAGAGATAGACCAGTGAGTCTTACCTCAGTAGTTGGTAAGATGATGGAGAAAATCCTGAGAGGCAGGATTTATGAATATTTGGAGAGGTATAATATGATTAGGAATAGTCAGCATGGGTTTGTCATGGGAAGGTCGTGCCTTAGGAGCCTGACTGAATTTTTTGAAGATGTGACTAAACATATTTGTGAAGGAAGAGCAGGAGATGTAGTGTATATGGATTTCAGCAAGGCATCTGATAAGGCACCCATGCAAGGCTTTTGAGAAAGTAAGGAGGCATGGGATCCAAGGGGACATAACTTTGTGGATCCAGAACTGGCTTGCCCACAGAAGGCAAAGAGTGGTTGTAGACGGGTCATATTCTGCATGGAGGTCAGTCACCAGTGGAGTGCCTCAGGGATCTGTTCTGGGACCCTTACTCTGTGATTTTTATAAATGACCTAGATGAGGAAGTGGAGGGATGGGTTAGTAAATTTGCTGATGGTACTAAGGTTGAAGGTGTTGTGGATAATATGGAGGGCTGTTAGAGGTTACAACAGGTCATTGATAGGATGCAAAACTGGGCTGAGAGGTGGCAGATGGAGTTCAACCCAGATAAATGTGAAATGGTTCATTTTGGTAGATCAAATATTATGGCAGAATACAGTATTAATGGTAAGACTCTTGGCAGTGTGGAGGATCAGAGGGATCTGGGGTCTGAGTCCATAGGATGCTCAAAGCAGCTGCACAGGTGGACTCTGTGCTTAAGAAGGCGTATGGTGTATTGGCCTTCATCAATCGTGGAATTGAATTTAGGAGCTGAGAGGTAATGTTGCAGCTATATAGGACCCTGGTCAGACCCCACTTGGAGTACTGTGCTCAGTTCTGGTCACCTCACTACCGGAAGGATGTGGAAGCCATAGATAGGGTGCAGAGGAGATTTACAAGGATGTTGCCTGGATTGGGGAGCATGTCTTATGAGGATAGGTTGAGTGAACTCGGCCTTTTCTCCTTGGAGTGACAGAAGATGAGGGGTGACCTGATAGAGGTGTATAAGATGATGAGAGGCGTTGATCGTGTCGATAGTCAGAGGCTTTTTCCCAGTGCTGAAATGGTTGCCACAAGAGGACACAGGTTTAAGATGCTGGGGAGTAGGTACAGAGGAGATGTCAGGGGTAAGTTTTTTACTCAGAGGGTGGTGAGTGCATGGAAAGTTTTTTACTCAGAGAGTGGTGAGTGCGTGGAATGAGCTCCTGGCAAAGGTGGTAGAGGAGAATATGATAGGGTCTTTTATGAGACTTTTAGATAGGTACACGGAGCTTAGAAAACAGAGGGCTATGGGTAATCCTAGTAATTTCTAAGGTAGGGACATGTTTAGCACAACTTTGTGGGCCGAAAGGCCTGTATTGTGCTGTAGGTTTTCTATGTGGCAATGCTACATTTGCTTATAGCCCAACAACCAAGCAAGCAGACATTCCAGTACTGAAGAAGGGCCTTGGCCCAGAATGTCGACAGTTTATTCACTTCCTCAGACGCTGCCTGACCTGCGGAGTTCCCGCAGCACTTTGTGGGTGTTGCTTTGGATTTCCAGCATCTGCAGACTTCTTCATGTTTACGATATTCTAAATGCAACCGCTGTCCATAAGAAAATGAAAACACACCCAAAGTAATAGAATTTCATCCCACGTCTAAGATACTCGGTAACCACAACTGCAGAAATCAGCTTAAATACCCTTGCAAGCAGAGAGGCCATCTCTGTAACAGTGACATCAACTTCAAAGTAATAGCTTGTACTATTCAAAGTTCAATGTAAATTTATTATCAAAGTACACATCTGTCTCCATACACTACCCTGAGGTTCATTTTCTTGTAGGTGTTTACAGTAGAACAAAGAAATATAATAGGATCAATGGAAATACTACACACAAAGACTGGCAAGCAACCGATACAGAAGGCAAACTGCGCAAATGCAAAGATAAACAAACAAACAAACAAATAAATAAATAAATACTACTGAGGACGTGAGTTGTAGAGTCCTTGAAAGCGAGCCCATAGATCAGGGTCTCCCAACCTGGTGTCCATGGTAGTGGGGCCATGGCATAAGAAAAAGTTGAGAATCCCTGCCAAAGTTTGTGTTCGGTGATCAGTTCAGTGCCACGTTTCACACAATTCGAGTCTCTCCCAAAAACAATGCATGCAAGTTCTCTTCTTTAAAATAGCTACTCTTCTAATGTTCAAAACAGAATCAGCCAGAGTGTGTGACCAGCACCTGCAAACTACAACGAGATCCTATGAGGGTTGATTTCATTGAAACCTATCCAACATTGAAAGGCCTAGATAGGTTGGATATGGAGAGAATATTTCCTATAGTGGGGCACAGCAGCAGAATAGAAGGGCATGCCTTTAGAACAGAGATGAGGTGGAATTTCTTTAGCCAGAGGGTGGTGAATCTTTGGAATTCAGGCCACAGACAGCTATGGAGGCCAAGTCACTGTGTATATTTCAAGCAGCATTTGATAGGTTCTTGATAAGTAAGACTATCAGGGGCTACGGGGAGAAGGCAGGAAAATGGGTTGAGAGGGATAATAAATCAGCTGTGATGGAATGGTGGAGCAGACTCAATGGGCCAAATGGCCTAATTCTGCTCCTATGTCTTATAGTCTTAAGCAGGAACAAAAGCTCATTAACTCTATCTCAGTAATTCTGATGGAGTACTGGACTGGTGACTGGTGACATGTACCCTATTTTGCTATGGGACTGTTTGCGCAAGTGTGGTGATGCCTCGGTTTAACCACTCACCTGAAATCCTGCACCTCCGACACTTTAGCATTCTGCCAGAGCGTCGACCTATATTTTAATGGCCAAGTCTCTGCGGGGGAGATTGGACTTCTCAATCTATTGAGCCGCAAAGACGATAAAACAATTGGAGAGTGTAAACAAGGTCTCTTGGACAATTGGTAAACATGTTGGTTTATTGATGCATATCTAACTCATTGAAAGCAAAAACTATTGAGAATTTATCTTTAGCTGTTATCTCTGACTTGTCCTAAAGCAATAACATGTGATTAACTATCTCATAGCAGCTATAGTGCCTGATACAATCAGATGCTTGGTTTTCTAGGTGAGGCTACACTTCACCCGCATGTCTGTCAGGGTCATGCTCTGTATCTGGTGCTCCCAGAATGGACTGACACGGTACCCCAGTAGTGTCTCAATCAAACTAACTTCCAACAGAAGCCCATTTCACACAAAAGTACATAAAAATGCACCACCCTACTCTGTCACATTCTTTCCTCAGCTTACGAGGAAGTTGAGAAATACTTTACCACATTTGAAAGTTAGTCAGAGCCAAGAAACAGAAAGGAAGCAGCGACTGCCAAAAAGTGAATTTAATTAATTTTCAGAGAAAAAGAACAACTCTATGCAACTGCTACACATCAGGAAATATCGGCTTTGTCACCTGTACATCAAAACACACAGTGAAATGCGTTCTTTTGTGCCTTTGCTTGTGGTGTGCTGGGGGCAGCCCAACGTAGTCACCACACTTCCAGCACCAACATAGCACGCCCACAACTCACTAAATCTATTTTCCATCTGGGTACCTTCCAACCTGGTGGCATGAATATCGATTTCTCCTTCCAGTAAACAAACCCCCTTCCTCTATTCCTCACTCTGACCTTTCACTTCTTCTCACCTGCCTATTACTTACCCCTGGGTCCCCTCCTCCTTCCCTTTCTCCTATGGTCCATTCTCCTCTCCTATCAGAATCTTTCTTCTCCAGCCCTTGACCTTTCCTACCCACCAGGCTTCACCTATCACCTTCCAGCTAGCCCCTTTTCCCTTTCCCCACCTTTGTATTCCGGTATCTTCCCCCTTCCTTCTCAGTCCTGAAGAAGGGTCTTAGCCTGAAACATTGACTGTTCGTTCATTTCCATTGATGCTGACTGACCTGTTGAGTTCCTCTAGCATTTTGTGTCCATTGTTTTGGATTTCCAGCATCTGCAGATATTCTATGTTTGTCATGAAATCTAACCTGTAACCTTGACAATGTCGAAGGAAGCTGGAGCACCACGGGGTGAACATATATAATCCTTACAGACAGCAGCAGGAATCGAACCCCGATCAGTGATCACTGGCGTTGTAAAGCGATTGTGCAAATGGCTACACGACCATGCTACTGAATGGGACAATGAAAGAAATGCAAAATATTTTCAGGCCAGGATGGTGTGTGACTTGGGAGAAACCTGCAGTGGGCATTGATCTTCCTGTACATGGAGCAAATGGGGTGTCCAGGGAGGAGTAGTACCTCTGGTGAAGGGCCTTGTTGTGTCTATTCTGGGGGCAGCTCACACACCTTTGGTCCCCACTGGAACACTAGAACACCCCACCTCTACTGTACAATTCCTTCAGAACCAGAACACCCCACCTCTACTGTACAATTCCTTCAGAATTAGAACACCCCATCTCTACTGTACAATTCCTTCAGAACTAGAACACCCCACCTCTACTGTACAATTCCTTCAGAACCAGAACACCCCACCTCTACTGTACAATTCCTTCAGAACTAGAACACCCCACCTCTACTGTACAATTCCTTCAGAACTAGAACACCCCACCTCTACTGTACAATTCCTTCAGAACTAGAACACCCCACCTCTACTGTACAATTAATTCCTTCAGAACCAGGGATCTTGGGGTCCGAGTCCATAGGTCACTCAAAGCTGCTACACAGGTTGACTCTGTGGTTAAGAAGGCATATAGTACATTGGCCTTCATCAATCATGGGATCGAGTTTAAGAGCTGAGATGTAATGTTGCAGCTATATAGGACCCTGGTTAGACCCCACTTGGAGTACCGTGCTCAATTCTGGTCGCCTCACTATAGGAAGGATGTGGAAACCATAGAAAGGGTGCAGAGGAGATTTACAAGGATGTTGCCTGGATTGGGGAGCATGCCTTATGAGAACAGGTTGAGTGAACCAGTGCCCAGGAAGAGAGTGGTAACCTGCCTCAATGACTGTCGCCTAGTGGCACTTACATCCACAGTCAGCTCCTATCTGAACGGCAACTTGGATCCAGTCCAATTTGCCTATCAGAGCAAAAGGTCTACAGCAGATGCCATGTCATTGGCTCTTCACACAACCCTGGACACCTGGTCAGCAAAGATGCATACATCAGGACGCTCTTTATCAATTACTGCTTAGCGTTTAACACCATCATCCCCTCAAGACTAATCGGTAATCTCCAAGATCTGGACCTCAATACCCCCTTGCGCAATTAGATCCTGGATTTCCTCACTTGCAGACTCCAGTCATAGCTCCTCTGCAATCTTCATCAGCGCAGGAGCACCACAGGGCTGTGTACCTAGCCCCTGCTCTTCTTGCTTTACACCAATAACCGTGAGGCTAAGTACAGCTCCAACACCACATTCAAGTTTGCTGATGACTGTTACTGTTGTGGGCTGTATCAAAGAGGCTGATGAATCAGCATATAGGAGAGAGACTGAAAAATTGGCTGAATGGGGTAATACCAACAGCCTGTCACTCAATGTTAACAAGACCAAGGAACTGACTATAGACTTCAGGAGAGGGAAACCAGAGGTCGATGAGCCCGTACTCATTGGGGGACCAGAGGTGGAGAGGATCAGTAACTTTAAATTCCTGGGTGTCACCATTTTAGAGGACCTGTTCTGGACCCATCATATAAGCATAATTGCAAAGAAATTATGAGTCTGTGGAGATTCAGCATGCCATCAAGAACCTTGGCAAAATTCTACAGATGTGTGGTGGAAATTGTGCTGACTGGCTGCATTATGGCCTGATATTGGAACACCAGTGCCTTTGAGTAGAAAATCCTACAAAAGGTAGTGGGTTTGGCCCAGTACATCAGAGGCACAACCCTCTCAACCATTCAGCATATCTACATGAAATGTTGCCATAGAAAAGCAACATCCATCATCAGGGACCCCCATCACCCAGGCCACCCTCTCTTCTCACTGCTGGCATCAGATAGAAGGTACAAGTGCCTCAGGACTCACATCACCAGGCTCAAGAACAGTTACTACCCCTCAACCATCAGGCCTTTGAACAAAAGTGGATAACTACACTCATTCTATTTCTGGTGTTCCCACAACCGATGGTCTCACTTTAAGGACTCTTTATCTTGTTATTTCATGCTCGTTATTTATTGGTATTTATTTATATTTGCATTTGCACACTCTGTTGTTCATTGATCCTGTTTACAGTTACTGTTCAATAGATTTGCTGAGTATGCCCTCAGGGAAAAGAATCTCAGGGTTTTATGCAGTGACATGTATGTACCCAGATACCTTTGTGTTTGTACTTTGATGAAATGATTGGTATGGGTGGCATGCAAAAGCAAATGTTTTCCCATTGTACTTCAGTACATGTGACAATAAAGATATTTAAAGATTTGCTTTGTTGGTCAGATGTACATCAAAACACCACAAGGTACAGTGAAATGTGTCATTTGTGTTAACGACCAACATTGTTCAAGGATGTGCTGAGGGCAAGTGCTGCTGTACCTCTGGGGCCAACACAGCAAGCCTAGAACTTCCTAACCCTCATGTCCTTGGAATGTGGGAGGAAACCAGGGCACCCAAAGGAAACCTACTCGGTCATGGGGAGAACATACAAACGCTTTACACACAGTGGAGGGAATTGAACCCCAATCGCTAACCACTACACTACTGTCTTCCTTAATAATAATAATAAACCAATTTAGCAACTACTGTATGTGGATGTGGTGTCACCTGTGCCCAATATAAATGAAGCCTAACCTCCTTACTTTTGTATTTAATTCTGCTGGCATAGTGCTGCTTACAGATAGAACGGCAGCCCTGAGTATTGATGCGGCCACGAGAGACAAAAAAAACAATAAATAAACAAGTAAATAAACAATACAGAGAAGATGAGTTGGAGAGTCATTGAAAGTGAGTCTGAAGGTTGTGGAATCAGTTTAGGGTTGAGGTGAGTGAAGTCATCCACACTGGTTCAGTCTGAGAACAGTGGGTTACATAACAAGTGGCAGCTTTGGCTTGTAGGGATTGTCATCTCTCCCGAAATAGCGTTAATCAGCTCGGGAATGCGGCTAAACCTGATGTTTAGTTGATGCACACTTACGCCTACTCAGAAAGAAATGAGGCTGTTGTATGCTTTCCTAACACGAGGAGTTTAAGTTCAGTTGGTAATCACTCATTTAAAAAACTCAAACTACTTTAGTAATGATATCTAGAGTACTACCGGATTGTTGTTAGAAGTCCACCATTGAGCACAGCTACACGGAGCACTGCTACAAGAAATCATCAAGGACCCCACCATCCAGGCTTTGCCGTTGTCTCAATGTTGCCAGTGGAGAGGAGGTACAGGAGCCTTAGGTCCCACACCACCAGGGTCAGGAACGGTTATTACCCCTCAACCATCAGGAAGGAGTACAGGAGCCTTAGGTCCCACACCACCAGGGTCAGGAACAGTTATTACCCCTCAATCCTCAGGCTCCTGAAGCAGGATATATAACTTCACTCACCTTAACTCTGAACTGATTCCACAACCTATGGCCTCATATTCAAGGACTCTAGAACTCATGGTCTCAGTATTACTTAATCACTTATTTATTGACCTTTTTTTGTATTTGCACAGAATGCCTTCTTTTGCCCATCGGTTATTTGTTAGTCTGTGTGTGTAGCTTTTCATTGATTCTACTGTATTCTCTTTGTTCTGCTGTGAATGCCTGCAAGGAAATGAATCTCAGGGTAGTATACGGTGACATACGTATTTTGATAATAAATTTACTTTTCTTTGTAAGTCACCCAAGTCACAAATCTCCTTCAAAGGAGGAAATCTATCACCTTTCCCTTTTCCAGGTTGTGCGTGACTCCAAACTCAACATCATGGCTAAGACTTCCGTGCTCACTAATCTGGCCAAATAAATTACTCATTTGAATTGTAACTGCTAAATGAAACAAAGAGAAAAATAAATACCTGGCGTAGACCTCAGCACTAAATTCAGATGATGATGAAGTCGCTTGCAGCCCAGGTGATCTTAAATTCCTCAGAAAGATCTGAGGATTAGCGTTACACAGGGAGAGCAACTTCGGACCTCACAGAATTGCACATACAACCATTCAGTTGCTTAGCTACTAGATCAGAAGATCTCCCATGGTGATTCAGCTTCACTGATATCTAATGTGACCATCTTATCTTCATTTTTATAAAACATGTCCTGGTATATCCTCATTAGACAGCGTGTCTTATGAGGACAGGTTGAACGAGTGAGGCTTGTCCTCTTCAGAGCGAGGGAGGGTAAGAGGTGTACAAGATGATAAGAACCATAGACAAAGCAGTCAGCCAGAGACTATTTCCCAGGGCAGAAACTGCGAATGCCATTTAAATGGCTAATATGTAGCTTATTACCCTCCATAAATGCTGCCTGACTTGCGGAGTTTCTCCAGCATTTTGTGTGCATTGCTCAACCATGTTCAGTTGCTTTACTTGATGACCTTCCCACCGCTGAAGGTCAGGAGAGCGAAACATCGCTCATGATTGCAAAATAGTTCAATCCATTCATAATTCCTTAGTGAATGAAGCGATCCATGCCTGCGCATGGCTCAGCTTATTAAAAAAAAGGTTAAAGATTAGCTTTGTCTCGTTTACATCGAAACAACCGGAGCGCGCAGTAAAAATGTGTCATTTGCGTCAGTGACCAACACAGTCCGAGGATGTGCTGGGGCATCCCGCAAGTGTCGCCATGCTTCAAAGCAAACAAAGCACGCGCACAACTTACTATCCCGAACCCGTATGTTTTTGGAAACCACTTTGTCACAGGGAGAAGATGCAAGCTTACAGACAGTGCGATCACTTGATGGCTGGCGCTGTAATAGGGTTGTGCTGACAGCTACACAACCAGGAGGCTTAGATCATATTCAGGCATGGTAAATGCAAAGTAATATTTAGGCCACAGAAGTCCCAGCCAAAAACCATCTGGAATAAGAGAGAGCCCAGCCGCTGTCCTCAGCAGACAATGTCATTGCTATTGTCAACATTCCAGGAGGCTCACCATGACTGAAAATTCAGCTGGATCAGTCACATAAATACAACAACTACTGAAAGAGGTCAATGGTTGAGTGATTCATCTTCTGAAACCCCCGTGGAATTTCCAGCATCTACAAAGTGCATGTCAGATGTACGATGGGATGCTCTCCACTTCAAAGTTCAAAGTTATTATCACCAAACACATATTTATCATCACACACTACCCTGAGATTCATTGTCTAGCAGGTATTCACAGTAGAACAAAAATTACAATAGAATTGATGAAAATCTACACACAAAGACTGACAACCAATGTGCAAAAGACAAACTGTTCAAATACAATAAATAAAGAAATATTGAGTTGTAGAGCCTTTGAAAGTGAGTCTATTGGTTGTGGAAGCAGTTTGGTGTTGAGGTGGGTTAAGTTATTCAAGCTGGTTCAGGAGCCTGATGGCTGAAGGATAATGACTGTTCCTGAATCTAGTGGGGTGGGACCTAAGGCTCCTGTACCTTCTTCCTGATTCTAGACTGTTTAACGTCATTTCCAGTACACAAGTGTAAAGGAGAACAAAATAATTATAACTCTGGATCCAATGCAGCACAAAAAGTAACATGATCAAATAAAGAACATAATAAAAAAAAATAAATATAACAACATAATACAGCTTATAGATGTAGATTGATTGTATCTCCATAAAGTAACGCTAGGTATAGTAATGTCTATATTTTTGGTGACTCTGACAGGAAGTGATAAAGTAGTGGTGGTTGGGGGTGTGGAGGAGGTGGGTTAGTGGGTGGAGGTGTTGATCAGCCTTACTTTTGGGGGAAAGTAACAATTTTTGCATCTGTTGGTCCTGATGTGGATGCTACGTAGTCTGTTACCTGATGGGAATGGGGTAAATAGACCACCAGCAAGGTGGGTGGGATCCTTCAGGATGTTACTGGCCCTTTCCCAGCACCTTTCTGTACCTTGATGGCAGGTAGACTGGTGCCAGTAATGTGTAGCAGCAGTGAGAAGAGAGCATGGCCTGGATGGAGAGAGTCCCTGAAGATGGATGCTGTATTGTTGTGGCAGTGTTCCTTTCAATGTGTGCAATAGTGAGAGGGCATTGCCTGTCATTGACTAGGCTGTAACCAACTCTTTTTGTAGGGTTTGTTGTTCTTGGACATTGGTACCACTCATCCATACTCAGCTGGACGAACACACCTTCAACAGCTCCCAAGAAGCTCGATACCATCCAAGCAGAGCGAGCTACTTGATTGGCAGCCTCTATCCTCAACAGCTACTCCCTCTCCTCACCACCAGCACTCAGTAGCTGCAGTGTGTCTTGTTGTAAAAGGCACTGCAGACAACTCTGAAACCTCTCAGTCACCGAGGAAGCCATTGGCCTGCGATGCAGGGTAACACCACCATCTGCAGGATACCCTCCAAATTACACACCACCTGGACCTGGTTAGACCAGATGTTATAGGAGCGGAATCATTCAGCCCATTGAGTCTACTCTGCCTTTCCATCATGGCTGATTTATTTTCACTCTCAGCCCCATTCTTCTGTCTTCTCCCCATAACCTTTGACACTCTCACAAATGAAGAATAGGTCAACTACATCTTTAAGTCTACCCAATGACTTGGCTTCATTGTCGTTGGTTTCAGTGGATTGCTGCGATTTAGATGAAAGGGTGGTTGAGAAGGAAACCCTCTTCACTGTATATGGAGTGTGCCCGAACAGCTGTAACTGGTAGGGGTAAGAAGGCGGGATGAAGCACAGACACGATGGGCCAAATGGCCTTCTTTTGCATCACCTGTTTTGTATAATGTTGGGTTAACGCAAAACACTGGAGGAACTCAGCGGGTCAGACAGCATTTTAAAATCTCTTTCAAACCCTGCCATCAGGCAGAAGGTACCGTAGCACTGAAACTAATACTGTTCGGATGGGAAACAGCTTCTTCCCCCGGGCTGTGAGACAACTAAACTCCCTGCCACCACCCAGGTTTCATCATGTATGAGTTACTCTCTTTACTTTGTAACTTGTGTTGTAAATGAACCTGATTATTTGTTAACTTATTTGTGGTAATATCACTTCATGTGTTACGCGTACGGATTGTATTACTGTGTTGTGCACCTAGGTCCAGAGAAACGTGGTTTCGTTTGACAGTATACATGTACAGAGTTGAAAGACAACAAATTTGAATTTGACTGATGGAGTGAAAGGGACAGTCAAGGTTCTGGATTGAGACCCCTGACCTGAGTGGATTTTGGTAGGCATAAAAACATAAGTGAGAAAACAGAAAACTTTATGTCCTGTCATGAGTGTGAGCCTCTCATCAGCTGCTAGCGCCTTGTATTGCCTGAAGAACATCAAGCAACCCTGCTGCTCCAAAGCACTTCAACCACCGGCCATAGGGACAGAGGACAGAGGAGAGTGAAAAGTTAGGGTCAGCAAACTATCAGATCATGTGAAAATATTGCAAGCTCTGGGATAGTCTTTAACTCTCCTAGGTTTTGCAATCTTCCCACGCCAACATGAGAAGACTCCCAAACAAACAAAATATCCTGGAAACTCCTGAAAGCATCTCACTGTTTTCCAGCATCTTCCCCCCACCCCCACCACAGCCCCTCACCGACCCCTCTAAGTCTGTTTCCCGTGCTTGGCCCACTATGACCACAAACCCTGATGGCTGTTGTGCCCTCTCGTCACAAGAGTTACGGATACCTCCCGAATACTGAAAGGCCTGGATAGAGTGAACGTGTTGGAAGCCAGTCCTTGCTGTTGGCTGGAGGTCTGTCATTGACACGTTTCCAACGCACAGTGAATTACAACAGGGTAAACCTGCACATGCTGCCCTCAGGCAGGAGGTGCAGGAGCCTGAAGACCCACATCTCAGCAACCGCCTCTTCCTCACTACCATCAGGTTCTTCAGCCAAAGTGAAAAACCCTGATCCTACTACAGAGAATATTTCCCTCAATTCGCACTAATGTCCTTATGTTTTTTTTTACAGGACTATGTAAAAATCTTAGGCACATACATATAACTAGGGAGCTTAAGGCTTTCGCACAGTACTATAGTCATTTTATGTATTGCATTGTACTGCTGCCGTATAAAACCCCCCAAATTTCATGATGTATGTGAGTGATGATAAACCTGATTCTGATCTGGGTCTCTATTGTGAACTGAGAGTGGGAAGGGAACAGGAAGAGAGGAATCATTGTTGGGAAAATGGGATGGGAGAGAGGAGGGAGCAGGAAGCACCAGAGAGACATTCTGTAATGATCAATAAACCAATTATTTGGAATCAAACGATCTTGCCTGGTGTCTCAGGGCTATGTGTGTCTGCAACTGCGCCACATCTCCCTGCCCTGGCACTCCTTCTCTGCCACCTGTCCCACAACCTCCCGCGGCAATCCATGCTCACCATTCCCAATATTCTTTGCTCCCGCTAGATTTACAAACTTGCTCTCCACTCCACATTGAGAAATACAGTGATGAGCACAAGTCTTAGGTGCCCTGGCTATACATATGTGCCTAAGACTTTGCGTAGTACTGCAAATTCGGCATAATCTGTAAATTTGAGCCGCTTCATGTTCCTGGGCATCAACATCTCGGAGCATCTATCCTGGGCCCAGCTCTTCAATGCAATCATGAAGAAGGCACGCCAGCAGCTCTACATCATGAGGAGTTGGAGGAGATTTAGTTTGTCACCAAAGACTCTTGGAAATTTCTACACGTGTACAGTGGAGATCATTCTGACTCATTGCATCCCTGCCTGGTATGGAGGCCCCAATACACCGGATCAAAATAAGCCACAGAAGGCTTTAGACCTAGTCAGCCCTGTCACTCCATAGGCTCAACCTTCCCATCAGCAAGGACACCTTTGTGAGGTAGTGTCTCAGGAGGTGGCATCCATCACCTGGGACACACCCTCTTCTCAAAATGATTCAGGAGAGCTCCTTCCCCTCTGCCATCGGATTTCTAAAAGGTGCATGAGCCCAGCCTCATCATTCATTTTTTTCCCTGCACTGCTTTTCACCACCACCCCTGGCAAGGAGTTCCATGTGCCCACTAATCTCTGCAAAATACCTCAGCTTTGACACCCTACCTCACCCTAATACTTTCCTCCAAACATCTTAAGATCATACTCCCTGGTAGTAGCCAATTCCGCACTGGTAAAACGTCTCTGCCTGTCCATTAAACCACTTGCTTTGTGTTTTATAGAGATCTTGTGCTCTTGCACTGTACTGTTGTTGCAAAACAAGTAAGTTTCACAGCTAGTAAGTCAGTGATAATAAATCTGATTCCGCTTAGTGACTGTTTGTCATGTTTGTAACAAGCATTAATGATACACATAGGATCAGACTTGGTGTTGCTGCTGCAAAAATGATCATTTTCATGGTATTTACAGTACTGTGCAAAAGTCTTAGGCACCCTAGATTTTTTTAAATGGTTTCAGGTGGTACGGCCTCCACAGAGCCCTGATCCCAACATCATCCTGGCTGTCTGGGATTACGTGGGGAGACAGAAACAGGTGAGAAAGCCAAAGTCTGCAGAAGAACTGTGGCCAGTTCTCCAAGATGCTTGGAACAACCTACCGGCTGATTTTTTGATAAGTGTGCACAACAGTGTACCTAAGGGAATTGATGTAGTTTTAAAGGCAAAGGGTGAGCACAACAAATATTGATTTGATTTAAAGAGCAAACACGAGGAAATCTGCAGATGCTGGAAATTCAAACAACAACACACACAAAATGCTGGTGGAACACAGCAGGCCAGGCAGCATCTATAAGGAGAAGCACTGTCGACGTTTTAGGCCGAGACCCTTTATCCTGACGAAGGGTCTCGGCCTGAAACGTTGACAGCGCTTCTCCCCATAGATGCTGCCTGGCCTGCTGTGTTCCACCAGCATTTTGTGTGTGTTGTTGTTTGAATTTCCAGCATCTGCAGAACTTCCTCATGTTTGTTTTTTTTCATGTGCCTAAGACTTTTGCACGGTATACAGTACTGTATACCCTCAGTTTGAATGCCCAAGACAATAAACGTGAAATGACTCACATTTCTTCCCCATTCAGTCACATCACACACACTAGTTTGGTAACATTCTTACGAGTATAGTGTGCTGGTTCTTACACTGGCTTATTCTTACCTCTTTGTTCGACGCAGCAAGTGAAAATTGCTTCTGGTGTAGACCCCAACAGAGTTCACAACATTCGCTTTTACTTATGAAGCATTGACTGAAACATTGACTGTTTATTTCTCTCCACAGACGCTGCCTGACCTGCTGAGTTCCTCCAGCATCTTGCGTGTGTTACTGTGGATTTTCAGCATGTGCAGAATCTTCTGTGCTTATGACTAGCTCATACCTGAGGGGTTTCAACGGTCACTCAGCTTTCAGATGGGTCAGCTGTAACCATCTCCCTACCCTGCGTGCGTGCACGGGAATGTGTATGAGTGCATGTGTCCATGCAAAAATGTGCGAGTGCTGAAAGAAATGTACAAGATGCAACTAGCACTGGTAACGGAATGAAACCATGAAACCGCTGCAGTAAGCACATATAATAGTTCCTCATTTGTAGAAGTCGAAACTTAATCACTTCTCATCCAAGAATACTCCACTTCATCCAAGACAAAGTGAGTAGAAGACTGAGAAATCCTAGTTCCCACGGTATGAACCACTGATACACCCATGAAATTATGACAAATACGCTCAAAGTTAAAATCGATGCAGGTCACCCCAAGCAGTCAAAGCAGACGGAAGGTCTCAAAGAAACTGAGTTTTCTCCACCCCATTCCCTGAAGCAACCATTATTCCTGCACATTTAATTGAAAGTTGACTTCAGGTCAACTTTCACTTATAGTTTTGAGATGCATACAGAGAAACCGAAAATACTGAGCTGGTAAGAAATTAGAAGAAAAACAGGCACAAAGCAATGCAAGGCTTCCACTTAGTGGCCGCTGCATTAGATGCCTCCTATACCTAAAACAGTGGCCATTGAGTGTATGTTCATGGTCTTCTGCTGCAGCAGCCCATCCACTTCAAGGTTCGACGTGTTGTGCTTTCAGTGACGTTCTTCTGCACACCACTGTTGTAATGCATGGTTACTTGAGTGACTGTCACTTTCCTGTCGTCTTGAACCAGCCTGACCATTCTCCTCTGACCTCTCTCATTAACAAGGCATTTTCATTCACAGAACAGCTGCTCACTGGATGCTTTTTGTTTTTTTGTTTTTCACACAATTTTCACTCTTGAAACTGTGATTCATGAAAATCCCAGGAGGTCAGCAGTTTCTGATGATCCAAACCACTCCATGCAACACCAACAATCATTCCATAGTCAAAATCACTGAGGTCACATTTCTTCCCTGTTTCAACGTTTGGTCTGAACAACAACCGAACCTCGTAGCCGTGTCTGCAAGCTTTTATGCATTGAGTTGCTGCCACATGACTGGCTGATTAGATAGTTGCATTAACAAGCAGGTGTAGGGGTGTACCTAATAAAGTGGTCACTGAGTGTATTTCCCAATGTGCCTCAATATGCAACTGATGGATGAAGATCACCCCAAATTAATGCATGTCGAGATCTGAGTCACTCCAGTGTAAGAGGGAGGACACAGGATGGAAGTCAAAGACAACTTTAAAACAAAAGAGAGGGCATATAATAGAGCAAAAATCAGCAGGAAGGTAGAGGATTGGGAAGCTTTTAGAAACCGACGGAAGGCAACTAAAAGAGAGAAAAGATTAAATATGAAGACAAGCTAACCAATAATATAAAAGAGGTTACCAAAAGTTGTTTCAGACATATAGAGTAAAAGAGAGATGAGAATGGATATCGAACCACTTGAGAATACATTATAGTAATGCGGGACAAAGAAATAGCTGAGGAACTCAATAAGTATTTTGTGTCAGTCTTCACTGTGGAAGACTCTAGCAGAATGCCAGAAATGCAAAAATGTCAGGGGGCAGAAGCGAGTGTAGTTGCTATTACTAAAGAGAAGATGTTTGAAAACTGAAAAGGCTGAAGGTAGTTAAGTCACCTGGACCAGATGGGCTATACCCCGGGATCCTGAAAGAGGCAGTTGAAATGATAGTGGAGGCATTAGTAATGATCTTTCAAGAATCTCTAGATTTTGGAATGGTTCATGAGGACTGGAAAATTGGGCATGTCACTCCACTCTTCAAGAAGGGAGGGAGGCTGAAGAAAGGAAATGTAGGCCAGTTAGCCTGACCTCAGTGGTTGGGAAGACATTGGTTCTATCGTTAAGGATGAGACTGGGGTACTTGGAGGCACATGATAAAATAGGCCAAAGTCAGCATGTTTTTCTTAAGGAGAAATCTTGCCTGACAAACCTGTTGGAATTCTTTGATGAAATAATAGGCAGGATAGACAAAGGAGAGTCAGTAGATGTTGTTTATTTCAGAACACCTTTGAAAAGTTGCCACACATGAGGCTGCTTAACAAGAAAAGAGCCCGTAGTATTACAAGAAGGTACTAGAATGGATTGAAGATTAGCAGTCTGGCAGGAGGCACAGAGTGGGAATAAAGGGAGCCTTTACTGGTTGGTTGTAGGTGACTAGTAGTGTGCTACAGGATCAATTTTGGAAATGCTTCTTTTTATGTTGTGTGTCAATGATGTTGATGAAGGAATTGATGGCTTTGTCAAAGTCAAAGTCAAATTTATGAACAGAGTACATAAATGTGACTAGTTTTCAAACAATGCAAAGATAGGTGGAGAGGCAAGTAGTGCTGAGGAAGCAGGGAGTCTGCAGAAGGATTTAGACAGATTGGGGAATGGGCAAAGAATTGGCAGATGGAATATAATGTAGGGAAGTGTATGGTCATGCAGTTTGGCAGAAAGAATAAAGGTGTGGACTCTTTTCTAAATGGAGAGAAAATTCAAAAATCAGATATGCAAAGGGACTTGGGAGTCCTTGTGTAGGATTCCCTAAAGCATAACTTGCAGGATAAGGAAGGCAAATGCAATGTTAGCATTCATTTTAAGTGGACTAGGATACAATTGCAAGGATGTAATGCTGAGGTTTTATGAGGCACTGGAATATTGTGAGCAATTTTGGGTCCCTTTTCTAAGAAAGGATGTGCTGACATTGCAGAGGGCCCAAAGGAGGCTCATAAGAATGATCCCAGTATTGAAAGGGTTAACATATGAGGAGCATTTGACAGCTCTGGTCCTGTACTTGCTGGAGTTTAGAAGAATGAGGGAAAAACTCATTGCATCCTATCGAATATTGAAAAGTTGGGATAAAGTGGACGCGGAAAGAAGGTTTCCTATAGTGAGGGAATCTAGGACCAGAGGGCACAGCCACAGAACTGAGGGACATCCATTGAGGATGGAGATGAGGAAACACTTATTTAGCCAGAGGATGGTGAATCCATGGAATTCATTGCCACAGACAGCTGTGTAGGCCAAGTCATTGGGGATACTTACGCCAGAGGTTGATAGTTCTTGATTAATCAAGACATCAAAGGTTACTGGGAGAAGGCAGGAGAATGAGGTTGAGAGGGATAATAAAATGGGCATGATGGAATGGCAGAGCAGACTCAATGGGCCAAATGGTCTAATTCTGCTCCCATGTTTTATTTTATGGGGAGAGTTTTACTATGGGATCCAAGATCAAAAGATTAAAGGAGTTGTGTGGGGTGGGAGCTTGAAGCTTAAAGGATCAACTGCCCAAAATTCCTTGGCTTTTAAAACCAGGAGACTGGATTTGTGGATTGTTCTAAGCAGCCTGTATTGTTAACACAAAAGACCCTGCAGGTGCTGGAGATCCAGGGTAACACTGACAAAATGCTGGAGGAACTCAGCAGGTCAGGCAGCATCTGTAGAAAGGAATAGGGGTGGAGTTTCAAGATGGCGACGTAAGCATCTGCCTTTTAGGCACTCTTTATTTTTTTAACTATAATCACCCTTTAATTAGACCTTTTCGAACTTAATCATATGAGTTGCTACCTTTGATTGACCCTTTTTTCCTAAAATAATAGTTGATCTAATCTTGTCAAACCTAAAATGGCTACAAGTAAGAAATCGGCTAAGGATCCTTTATCCATCGACGCAATTGTTGGTCTTTTGGACACTAAACTGGATGTTAAATTTGCGGCTATGGAAAGTAAATTGGACAATAAACTGGATGCTAAATTTGCGGCTCTGGAAGGCAGACTAGAAGGTAAATTGGACAGTAAACTGTTAAGTTTGGAAAGGAGGATTACTTCGAAAATATCCGATCTTGAAGGAGTTGTTAAATCGCTTGAAACTAAGTTTCAGTCGCAGGCGTTAGAGGTTCAACAGCATGGAAATAAGATCACGACTCTTGAACAATCAATTTGTGAAAAAGCACGTACAATTGAAGTGTTAGAGAAGAAGATAGAGTCGACTGCTAAAACTTTAGATCAGTACAAGTTTAAAATTACTGATCTTGAAAATCGTTCTCGCAGACAGAATTTGCGCATCATCGGAATTCCCGAAAAAGTTGAGTCCGGTGATTTAACTGAATTTTTCTCTAAATTACTGTGGGAAATTTTCGGTGGTGAAGGTTTGAAAAATGAACCTGTTATTGACCGCGCTCATAGAGTTGCGAGGCTTTCGCCTGTGTCTGATAAACCACGAGCGGTGATTGTTCGCCTTCATTATCCTCGTGAGAAAGAGCTTCTAATTCGATTAGCTCGTAAAAAAGGTATGATCTCCTACAGAAATTATTCATTTCGAATAGTTGAAGACTATTCGTATGAAGTTATGAAAGCCAGGATCGCTTTTAAACCAGTGATGGCAGAGATTCATTCGTTTGGTTTTAAACAAGCTTTAATGTATCCAGCGAAGCTTAGAATGGTGCTGCCCGACAACAGTCTACACTTTTTTATCACTCCTGAAGAAGCGAAGAAATTTGTTGAAGAATATCGATCCTCTAGTGCAACTTGAACTATGAGTTACATTGAAGATTTTTTTTTTGGAGAGAGGATGTTATTTCATTTTAAGTTTTAACCCTGGAAGTTGGGTTATAACTTCTTATTTTGAACTATGGGTCTGGGTCTTTTTTTTACTATTATTATTGCTTATAGATGCTGTTTTAATCTTTATAATATCCTTTTTTTATATACGTTTGTATTTTGTAATAATGAATTATTTTTTTCAAAATGTCGTTTCTTCTTCCCATAAGTCTTTACTTTTTATAAGCGTTTATTTGCTTGCCTGTATTTAGAAATGGAACAAAGGTTTTGAATTCTTTTTCTTTAGTTTTTTTTTAAATATGTTGTAGTGTCTATTAAATCTTTTTTTTATAAAAATATTCTATTTTGATAACTTTTTTTTACTATATTTTCTCATTAGATTGCTGAATTTATATTCATATTTTGTAATATGGCTTTCTCAAAATGTCGTTTCTTCTTCCCATAAGTCTTGGCTTGTGAAACGTCATCTTTGTATCTGAATATGGAATTTCTTTTTTAAAGGTGTATCACATTTTTAAACTTTAATGTGCATTTTTTTTTTATTAATGATCTTTCTGGTTTTACTATTTTAGTTTTTTTTTTTGATTTGTCTGATATGGGTGTGTATGTGTATGTGTATGTATATATATATATATATATATGTAGGTATATATATATATATATATATTTTTTTTTTTGCAACTCTATATTTTAATTGGGGTGTTATATAGTTTTTTCTTAAAAAATTTTCTTATGGAGCTGCCATCTTGAAATGGGGGTAATATTAGTATTAGTTTATGCGCCTGCCGCTTGGCTTTCTTTCAAAGGGTGGGGGGAGGGGGGAGGGATCTTTTTTCATGCTTTTGCTTTTTATTTTTTTGCTTTTAGTTTATGGGCTGACTTTAAATTGTTAATATTGTTGAGGTGTCAGGATCTCCGGTTGCTCCTGAATCAATTTTCCTTCTTCCTAAATTGTGGGTTATGTGTCTTTTTAACCTTTTATGATACACACAATTAATATTGGTATGATGGATAAATCTATTAACTTTATCTCGTGGAATACTAATGGTTTAAATCATCCGATTAAACGTAAAAAAATATTTAAAGTATTCCATAGATTGAACGCTAATATTATTTTTGCACAGGAGACCCACATTAGGAGGGAGGATAATCAACGTTTTTTTAGGTTCTGGAAAGGTCAACAATTTCACTCAAATTGTACCGCTAAAATTAGGGGTGTGTCTATTTTTATAGACGCCTCAATTTCGTTTACACATTATGAAATTATTTCTGATCCACAGGGTAGATTTTTGTTGATAACTGGTTCACTTTTTAATCGGAAAGTTGTTTTAGTTAATATTTATGCTCCAAACTTTGATTGTCCTGAATTTTTTAAACGTTTATTTACTTCTCTTCCTAATTTGAATGAATATATGTTGATTATGGGTGGAGACTTTAATTGTTGTTTGAATCCTTCGATGGATAGATCTAAACCTATTCGAACTCTTCCGAATAGATCAGCTTTACTTATTAATTCTTTTATGGTTGATTCTGGAATTACTGAAATATGGCGGTTTTTGAACCCTAAAGGTAAAGAATTTTCATTTTTTTCACATGTATATCATAGTTATTCTAGAATTGATTACTTTCTTATTGATCATCGTTTATTAACAGATGTTATTGATTGTAAATACGATTCTATTGCTATTTCGGATCATGCGCCTTTGAAGTTATCTATCAAGATTTCGGATTCTTCTATCAATACTAGATCTTGGAGACTTAATGCTACTTTACTTCAAGATCCAGAATTTATTACCTTCATAAAACAACAAATTGACTTATTTTTTTCAACAAACTATAATGAAGAGATTGATAAAGGAATACTTTGGGACTCTTTCAAGGCTTTTATTCGTGGACAAATTATTTCATATTCCGCTGGTAAAAGAAAACAAAGATATTCAGATATAGCTTTATTGGTGGATAAAATTAAAGAAATTGATAAGATTTATTCCGTTACTCCTACCAAAGAACTTTATAAGAAGAGAGTTGAGCTTCAAATGGAACATAGTTTATTATTATCTTCTTCAATTGAGAATCAATTAATTAAGACTAGGGCTCAATTTTATATTCATAGTGATCGAACTGGTAAATTGTTAGCTAATCAATTAAAAGCTATTTCGACTAAGCGACAAATTATTAAAATTCGTAAACAAGACGGTAATTTAACTACTGATTATAAAGAAATCAATAACACTTTTCAAGATTTTTATAAATCTTTATATCAATCAGAATTTGACGGTGACCGGTTTACGATGGATAATTTTTTTAATAATTTGAATATTTCTAAACTGATAGATGAAGATTGTAGCTTGCTTGATGCTCCTATTTCTATGGATGAAATAAGAGAGGCTATCTCATCAATGAATTCAGGGAAAGCTCCTGGTCCTGATGGTTTTATTGTAGAATTTTTTAAAACTTTTTCTTTATTGCTTTCTCCTTGGCTATGTGAAATCTTTAATGATGCGTTTGTTAAGAAGAGATTACCTCAATCGTTTTATGAAGCTACTATCTCTTTAATTCTTAAAAAAGATAAAGATCCTACCTTATGTGCATCTTATCGCCCTATATCATTATTAAATGTAGACTCTAAGATTCTTACAAAAATTTTAGCCATTAGATTAGAAAAGGTATTACCACAGATTATTTCAGAAGATCAAACTGGTTTTATTAGGAATCGATATTCCTTTTTTAATATTAGAAAATTGATTAACATAATTTATACTTCATCACCTACAACCCCAGAATGTGTTATCTCATTAGATGCTGAAAAAGCCTTTGATAGAGTTGAATGGACATATTTATTTAATGCATTGAGAAACTTTAATTTTAGTCCTAATTTTATATCATGGATTAAATTAATATATTATAAACCTGTTGCTTCTGTTCTTACAAATAATTATAGATCCTCTTTTTTTCAATTATCTCGTGGTACGAGACAAGGTTGTCCTTTAAGTCCTTTATTATTTAATATTGCATTAGAACCTTTAGCTATTGCTATTCGTGAGTCTCCTAATATTTTTGGTATTACCCGTAATGAGAAGTTATACAAATTATCGCTTTATGCTGATGATTTGTTGTTATATATTTCTAATCCTAGTAGGTCTATTCCTGCTATTTTATCCTTGTTGGCTCAATTTGGTAGTTTTTCTGGTTATAAGTTAAACTTAGATAAGAGTGAGTTATTCCCTTTAAACGCGCAAACTTTATTGAGTGATAGGATGCCATTTAAAGTTGTTACTGATAACTTTATCTATTTAGGTATAAAAATCACCAAGAAATATAAAGATTTATTTGGACTGAATTTTTTACCTATGCTTCATCAAATTCAGCAACTTACTACTAGATGGTCTCCCTTATTTTTATCATTAGTTGGTCGGATTAATGCTATTAAAATGATGATTTTACCGAAATTTTTATATTTATTCCAAGCTTTACCAATTTTTATTCCTAAATCTTTTTTTGATAATATTGATTCAAAGATTTCCTCATTTGTTTGGCAAAATAAAAATCCTAGGTTAAGCAAAAGGCAATTACAAAAGTCTAAAAAAGATGGTGGTCTAGCTTTACCTAACTTTAGATTTTATTATTGGGCGAATAATATTCGTAACCTAATGTACTGGAAACTAGATTTGGATTCACCTGTGTGCCCACAGTGGGTAAATTTGGAATGTAGTGAGGTTAAGGGATATTCTATATTTTCCGTTCTTGGTTCTTTTCTTCCTATTGATTTAGCCAAATTCAATAAACAGATATCTAACCCTGTTGTTAAACATACACTACGAATTTGGTTTCAATTTCGCAAATTCTTTAATCTGAAAAACTTTGCTTTGGACAGCCCTATTTTATGTAATTTTTTTTTTAAACCTTCATTGACAGATCAAGCTTTTAGTATATGGAAAAGGAAAGGTATAAAATGTTTTCATGATCTTTTTTTTGAAGGTACTTTGATGTCTTTTGATCAACTATCCAACAAATTTGAATTACCTAAATCTAATTTTTTTAGATACTTACAAATTAGAAATTTCTTACATAAAATTCTTCCATCTTTTCCTAATTCAACTCCATCGGATTTTTCAGATTTGATTTTTACTTTTAATCCTTGTCAGAAGGGATTAGTAGCTTTTATTTATAACATGATTATGAAGATACAGCCAGAAATATCGGATAGAATTAGACAAGAATGGGAAAAAGAACTTCGATGTAATATATCAACAGATAAATGGGAAAAAATTTTACAAATGGTTAATTCCTCCTCTATTTGTGCTAAACATGCTTTAATACAATTTAAAATTGTACATAGAGCTTATATGTCTAAAGATAAACTTGCCCGATTTTATTCGCATATCAATCCTCAATGTGACAGATGTCACTTAGAAGTGGCTTCATTGACTCACATGTTTTGGACATGTCCCACTTTACATAACTATTGGAAGGACATTTTTGATGTCATTTCCTCAGTATGGAATATCGATTTACAACCCCATTTTATTACTGCAATTTTCGGTATACCAAATGAAGATGGCAATCAACTTTCCCCTTCAATCAGACGAATGATTGCCTTTGTAACATTAATTGCCAGAAGGTCTATATTACAAAACTGGAAAGAAGTAAATCCTCCTACTACATTTCAGTGGTTCTCCCAAACTATTTCTTATTTGAGTTTGGAAAAAATCAGAAGCACTATCTTTGATTCTTCAATTAAATTTGAAGAAACCTGGGGACCATTTATTCGACACTTTCATATGAATTAATTTGGCTTATTTCAGATCCTTTTCTCTACTTATACTTGTTCAGGTATGGAGTTCTGGAGTTCTTTTCTTGACACCTTTATATATTTATAAAGTGTTATTATTGCCCATGTTAGTGTTAGTTTAGTATTTTTTTTCATTATATATTTTTTCTCATATATAATTTCAATTTTTTTTTTCTTTTTTCGACGATTATTTTTGTTTTTCATATATATTTACATAGACTTGATTGATTTATGCACCTTTTGTTGATGGATGTTTTAATAGGATATTATTATCCTATTACTAATGTAATCTCAAGTTTATTGAATCTGTAATCTATTCATTATTTTGTGTTGTTTTTTTTTATATATGAAATTTAATAAAAAGATTGAAAAAGAAAGAGAAAGAAAGGAATAAGGAGTTGACATTTTGGGCCTAGGGCCTTCATCAGGACTGGAAAGGAAGGGGACAATGCCAGAATAAAACGGTAAGGGAAGGAGGAGGAGGACAATCCAGAAAGTGGTAGGTGAAGTGAGGTGGGTGTGGGATGGGGGAGGAAGTAGGAAACTGGAAGGAAAATGTAAAAGGCTGGAGAAGAAGGAATCGGTTAGGAGTGGAGATAGGAAAGGAGAAAGGACACCAGGGAGAACCTTATGCAAGGAGAACTCCATGCCAGGGATTGATTGACCTGACTGACTTGGCAATGACTTGGTTAAAAACACTGTCCTGAACATGGAGATGTCCTGAACATTGTGCCATAAATTTTCAATGATTCTACAAGACCTAGGAAACTAGACTGAGAGCATGTTCCAAAGGTGCAACAGTGATAGAGGTTTTGAAGGACCAAAAGGATGATCTACAAATTGGGACCCAATGACTAGTAACAACAGGTTGAGAAATGACGTTTGAACTAACACACAAAATGTTGGGAGGAACTCACCGGGTCAGGCAGCACCTGCAGAGGGAGATGGACAGTTAACATTTGGGGCTGAAACACTTCATCTAGACCAGGGATTCCCAAACTTTTTTTTATGCCATGGTCCAAAACCGTTAAGCAAGGGGTCCCTGGACCCAAGGTTGCGAACCCCTGGCTAGATTGAAAGATAGAGGGGAGAAAACCAGTATAAAAAGGCAGAAGGAAGGAGTGGAGCATGCTGAAGGCAAGTCCAGCTGAGCCCGTGTGGTGTTGGAGGCAAGTCTGGATGGGTTTGTGTGAGAGGGTAGTTGATGGGAATAGGTAAGTGGGATTAGTATGGGTGGGGAATCACCTATGGACTTACTTTTAAGGACTCTACGACTTCTATTCTCAATAATAAGTAAATAAGCAATAAACGTTATTTCTTTTCTCTTTGTATTTTTTCAGTTTGTTGTCTTTTGCACGCTAGTTGTTAGTCAGTCTCTGTTGTGTGTGGTTTTTCATTGATTCTACTGCGCTTCTTTCCATTTACTAAGACCTCCATAAGAAAATGAATCTCAGGGTAGTATATGGTGACATATATGCATTTTAATAATATATTTATTTTGAACTGTAAACTTTGGCCCTATTGGCTTGATTCAATGATCCATGACCCCATGATTATTATTCAGAACCACTTTATGTGTATTGCTTTGGATTTCCCAGCATCTGCAGATTTTCTCTAGTTTGTTCACTGTGCCTAGTGGAAGGACAGTTACAGAATAGTCGGCCCTGCCAAATCTCAGTGTGTTCGTGCCTCTGCCAAGTCTGACTTCAGTCCCTTGTATTTTGCACAAAGCTGTTCAGCAATCAGCTCTTGCTTCACCAAGGTTAACACAACTGTTTTATGTTTCTTTGTAGAAGTCAGTAATCAGATGTTGGCACCAAGGACAGAGCCAGCATTGTTAGCCACTTCAACTGGTCTTGTGCAGGAGCAGCTGAAGTAGGCCATTCATCCCCTCAAGTCTATCCCAGCATACAACACGACCATGTGTGATTTACCTCATCGCCTCTTCTCTGCCCGACTTTTATCTGGACGATAAAAGAGTTTGAGAGAGCAAGCAGTAGGAAAGGTTAGCTACATGATTTCCCAACCCAGTAATCAGATACATTCCCCTCTCTTCCCGATCAAGGCAAGTTAGTTCCTTTCAAAATCAGGAGCAATGCTCCATGGGCATGGATAGCTATTAGTAAATGTTTCAACGGATACTGCTTGTTTTCAGAGACAGATGCTCCAGCCTCCTCATTCCAGATCCAGTCAAATTTCTTTTCCTTTATCAATCTTTTCATTAAGTTTCAAATATATAAGCATAACAATGATAGTGATACAAAGAGATGGGGATTACATTAATAACGGTTAACGTATAACCGTTAACTCCGAGTAACATGAGTAACCTAAGCCTCCCAATCTCTTAGTAACTAAACATAAAGATTCAAAGAAAAAAGATTTTTTACAAGAGAAAAAAAATCCCCCTAAACTAACAAAATAAAACCCAGAATAAAAACAAAGCAAAAGCTGAGCTGCCTTATTTCATCGGTTAAAATCATTATTTGTCATTAACTCTGCTCCTCTACAAACAAACAAAAAAGTTATTGAGAAGGATTTGGAAAAGGTCAGCTTACATCATATGAAAATGTTGAATAAATGGTCTCCAAGTTTCTTCAAATTTAATTGAAGAGTCGATAGTGCCACTCCTAATTTTTTCCAAGTTTAAGCATGTTATAGTTTGGGAAAACCCAGATCCAGTCAAATTTCAAAGTAAATTTATTATCAAAGTACATACATGCGACCATAAACAACTCTGAGATTCATTTTCATGTCACCAAAATCTTTGACAAACTTTTCTATTGATGCACAAGGAAGACTTTTCTAACTGTTTGGATCACAACCTGGTATGGAAACACCAATGTCCGGGAAAGGAAAGGACTACAGAAAGTGGTGGATGTGGCCCAGTCCATCACAGGCAAAGCCCTTCCCACCACTGAGCACATTTACATGGGGCACTGCCACAAAGAAACAGCATCCACCTTTAAAGACACACCCCCCCCACCACCATCCAGGGTCATGCTGCTTCTCGCTGCTGCCACCAGGAAGGAGATACAGGAGCATTAGGTCCCATACCACCAGATTCAGGAACAGTTACTACCCTACAACCATCAAGCTCTTGAATCAATGTGGATACCTTCACTCGCCTCAACTCTGAACTGATTCTCCAACCTATGTACTCACTGTCAAAGACTTTTTACAATTCATGTTTTCAGTATTTTTTTGTGCAATTTCTCTTCTTTTGCACATTGGTTCTTTGTATGACTTTGTTTATGAATAGCTTTTCATAAATTCTATTTTATTTCTTTATTTTCCTGTAAATGCCTTCAGAAAATTAATTTCAATGTAGTATACAGTAAGATATACATACTTTGACAATAAATTTACTTTGAACGCTTGTCTCGAGATCTGTGGTCAGGCAGTGTAGCTCAGTGCTGCCACCAGTGGCCAGAAACAGAAGGTGTACTGTACAGTCAAGCGAGTGAGCACCATCTCTATCTCATGCTCCGCACTTCTGCTGAGTGAAATATAAGTAGTTGCTGGGTGAAGCGTTAAAAGACAAAGAGCCTCCAGGTTCCTTAACTGCTGAGGCGCTCTGGTTCTGGTTCTGGACTTGCTGGATTTTAGAAGAATTGGGAGGTGGGGGGGGGGGGGAAGATCTCATTGAAAGACCTGGGCAGAGTGGATGCGGAGAGGATGTTTCCAATATCGTGAGGGTCTAGGACCAGAACACCAAACCTTGGAATAGAACAACGTCCCTTTAGACCATAGATGAGGAGGGACTTCTTTAGCCAGAGGGTGGTGAATCTGTGGAATTCATTGCCAGAGATTGCTGTAGAGGCCAAGTCATTGAGTCTATTTAATGCAGAAGTTGATCTGTTCTTGATCAGTGAAGACATCAAAAGGTTATGGGGAGAAGGCAGGAGAATGAGGTTGAGAGGGAAAATAAGGTAGCCATGATCGAATATCAAAGCAGGCTCGAAGGGTTGAACGGCTAAATTCTGCACCTTGGTTTATGGGTTTTGTGAGAAATTGCATGGTGCACCCGCTGCTTGCTGCCCCAGAAAGTCCAGCACAACCAAGATAGAGTTTACTGCTATGGATCTGAGAGATTCTGTAGATTTTCTGTACATTTTGTGCTGGAAATCTAGACCAACACCCACAATATGCTGGAGGGACTCAGCAAGTCATGGAGGTAAATAAATAGTCGACGTTTCAGGCCAAGACCCTTCACCCGGACTGGCTCAGAGGAATGAAGGGCAGATGTGGAGTAGAGGGGAGTTTGAGAGCTAAGGAGTTGTTGATCACAGAAATAGGCCAATCAGCTTTCAACATCCATACTAACCTCCTTGCCCATGTACAATAACCCAATCTGACAGCATTGTCAGTATTTTGCTATGCCTTGTGTTTTCAAGTGCCTGTCGAAATGTTTCTTGAAGGTAGCGATTGTACCTGGCTCCCTCACATTGCTACCATCAGGAAAGAGGAAAATCCACTCTCAATATTTTAGCTTTAGATATCTGAATCGACCATGAACACTACCTCACATTTTGCTCTTCTTTTACACCACTTATTCTTTAAAAATATTTCTTATTGTAACTTGTAGTGATTGTTTTTTTGCACTGTGATGCTGTTGCAAAACAACAAATTTCATGACAGATGGGATGTCAGTAATAAACTTGATCCTGATTCTGAATTCCAGATGTCAGTCAGGTTCAAATTGTACACGTATACAACCAAATGAAACAACGTTCCTCCGGACTACAGTGCACCCACAAAACAGATATCGTACACAGCACATAAAACAAAATATTACCACAAATTAGTTAATAAAAATAATTCAGAATATTTGCTATCTGTATAAAACAAAATTTTCCCCTGAAATCACCTCAAAACCCCTTCCTTGCACCTTTGCGCTCTCGTTTTTGATGCCCCTTCCAAAGGGAACATATTCTGGCTGTAAGCCAGTGTTTCTCATAATGGTGTAGGCCCCTATTACTTTGCTCCTCAGCCTCCTTCGCTCCAGCAAAAACAAACCCAGTTTATGAAATCTCTCCCCATAACCAATGTTCTCCAATCCAGTCAACATCCTAGTCTATTTCCTTTGCATGCTCTTCAGCGAAACCACATCCTTCCTATAGTGTGGCAACTAGAAATGCACACAATACTCCAAGTGTGGTCTACCCAGTGTTTTGTAAAGTTGCAACACATAAAATATGCTGAAAGGCCTAGACAGAGGGGATGTGAAGAGGATGGTTCCTTTGGTGCGGGAGTCGAGGACCAGAAGACACAGCCTCAAAATAGAGGGGTGTCTGTTTAGAACAGAGATAAGGAGGAATTTCTTTAGCCAGAAATCTGTGGAATTCATTGCTACAGATGGCTGTGGAGGCCAGGTCATTGGGTGCATTTGAGGTGGAGGTTGATAGGTTTTTGATTAGTTAGGGCTTGAAAAGTTTTGGGGAGAAGGCTGGAGAAAGAGGCTGAGAGGAAAATGGATCAGCCATGATGAAATGACAGATCGAACTCAATAGGCCGAATGGCCTAATTCTGCTCCTATATCTTATGGTCTTATAGATGTTATACGCTGCCCCCTGGCCGATGAAGGCAAGCATGCAGCATCATAAACACAAGGTATTCTATAGATGCTCGAAATCCATAGGAATAAACACAAAATGCTGAAGGCAGCATCTATGGTGAGCAATAAACTGTCCATATTTCAGGCTGAGATTCTTCAACAAAACTGGAAAGGAAGGGGGAGAAATAAGAAAATAGGTGGAAGGGGAGAAGTACAAGCTGGCAGGTGATTTGTGAAGCCTGGTGAGGGGGAGGATAGGTGGAAGGGAAGGGGGGAGATGAAGTAAGAAGCTGGGGGTGATAGGTGGAAGAGGTAGAGGGTTGAAAAAGGAGTTTGATAGGAGAGGAGAGTGGACAATGGGAGAAAGGGAGCGGGGAGGGGTATAGCAGAAGGAGGTGAAGAAAACAGAAGGGGTAATCCTTTCTCCTTCTATTGCCACTTTCAGGGATCTATGGACGAACTTTAATTTTAAGTTGATTTCAGAAAAGCACAGAATCAGAATCAGGTTTAATACCTTTGGCATATGTCGTGAAATACACTGTTTTGTGGCAGCAGTACATTGCAATACATCATAATTTAAAAATATATAAATTACAAGTATATATAAAAAAGAGAAAGATCAAATTAAATATGTCGTGTAAAA